>NW_024395183.1:0-20700 GCF_016617805.1 Bactrocera tryoni | reverse complement strand
TTAATGTCAACATTAGCAATATATACAAAAAAATCTACTTTATACCTGGATATAAAATTGCCGAATTCTTCCAAAAGCACTGCCGTTATGGCCTTATGTCAACTTCAGCAAGATTAGGAAGGTTAATTATCTTAAATATTTGATGTTAATGATATGAAGCAACTCAATATTGACTGCTAAATGTGTATATACAAGAAAATCGTCTTTATACCTGAACATAAGATTGTCGAATTCCTCCAAATGCACTGCCGTTATGGCTTAATGTCAACTTTAGCCAGATATGGAAGCTTAATTAACTTAAATATTTGACGTTAATGATTTGAAGGAACTCAAAATCGACTGCCAATTGTGTATATACAAGAAAATCGACTTTATACCTGTATATAAAAATGTCGAATTCTTCCAAATGCACTGCCTTTAAGGCGTTATGTCAACTTCAGTAAGGTGAAGAAGGCTAGTTAACTTAAATATGTTAAATTAATGATTTAAGGCAACTCAGTACCGACAGCTAAATGTGTATTTACACGAAAATCGACTTTATACCTAAATATAAGATTGTCGAATTCTTCCAAATGCACTGCCGTTATGGCTTAATGTCAACTTTAGCAATATATACAAAAAAATCTACTTTATACCTGAATATAAAATTGCCGAATTCTTCCAAAAGCACTGCCGTTATGGCCTTATGTCAACTTCAGCAAGATTAGGAAGGTTAATTATCTTAAATATTTGATGTTAGTGATATGAAGCAACTCAATATTGACTGCTAAATGTGTATATACAAGAAAGTCGACTTTATACCTGAATATAAGTTTGTCGAATTCTTCCAAATGCACTGCCGTTATGGCTTTATGCCAACTTCAGTAAGATGAAGAAGCCTAATTAACTTAAATAGGTTAAGTTAATGATTGAAACAACTGCTTATCGACTGCTAAATGTGTATGAACAAGAAAATTGACTTTATACCTGAATATAAGATTGTCGAAATCTTCCAAATGCACTGCCGTCATTATTTTATGCCAACTCCATTAAGACGAAGAAGGCTAGTTAACTTAATTATGTTAAGTTAATGATTTAAAGCAACTCAATTTCGACCGCTAAATGTATATATACAAGAAAATCGTCTTTATACCTGAACATAAGATTGTCGAATTCTTCCAAATGCACTGCCGTTATGGCTTAATGTCAACTTTAGCAATATATACAAAAAAATCTACTTTATACCTGAATATAAAATTGCCGAATTCTTCCAAAAGCACTGCCGTTATGGCCTTATGTCAACTTCAGCAAGATTAGGAAGGTTAATTATCTTAAATATTTGATGTTAATGATATGAAGCAACTCAATATTGACTGCTAAATGTGTATATACAAGAAAGTCGACTTTATACCTGAATATAAGTTTGTCGAATTCTTCCAAATGCACTGCCGTTATGGCTTTATGCCAACTTCAGTAAGATGAAGAAGCCTAATTAACTTAAATATGTTAAGTTAATGATTGAAACAACTCCTTATCGACTGCTAAATGTATATATACAAGAAAATCGTCTTTATACCTGAACATAAGATTGTCGAATTCTTCCAAATGCACTGCCGTTATGGCTTAATGTCAACTTTAGCAATATATACAAAAAAATCTACTTTATACCTGAATATAAAATTGCCGAATTCTTCCAAAAGCACTGCCGTTATGGCCTTATGTCAACTTCAGCAAGATTAGGAAGGTTAATTATCTTAAATATTTGATGTTAATGATATAAAGCAACTCAATATTGACTGCTAAATGTGTATATACAAGAAAATCGTCTTTATACCTGAACATAAGATTGTCGAATTCCTCCAAATGCACTGCCGTTATGGCTTAATGTCAACTTTAGCCAGATATGGAAGCTTAATTAACTTAAATATTTGACGTTAATGATTTGAAGGAACTCAAAATCGACTGCCAATTGTGTATATACAAGAAAATCGACTTTATACCTGTATATAAAAATGTCGAATTCTTCCAAATGCACTGCCTTTAAGGCGTTATGTCAACTTCAGTAAGGTGAAGAAGGCTAGTTAACTTAAATATGTTAAATTAATGATTTAAGGCAACTCAGTACCGACAGCTAAATGTGTATTTACACGAAAATCGACTTTATACCTAAATATAAGATTGTCAAATTCTTCCAAATGCACTGCCGTTATGGCTTTATGTCAACTTCAGTAAGATGAAGAAGGTTAATTAACATAAATTTGTCAAATTAATGACTTAGAGCAATTCAATGTCGACTGGTAAATATGTATATACAAGAAAATCGACTTTGTACCTGAATATAAGATTGTCGAATTCTTCCAAATGCACTGCCATAATGGCGTTATGCCAACTTCAGTAAGATGAAGAAGGCTAGTTAACTTAAATATGTTTAATTAATGATTTGAAGCAACTCCATATCGACTGCTAAATGTGTATAGACAAGAAAATCTACTTTATACCTGAATATAAGATTGTCGAATTCTTCCAAATGCCCTGCCGTTATGGCTTTATGCCAACTTCATTAAGATGAAGAAGGTTAATTAACCTAAATTTGTTAAACTAATGATTTAAAGCAACTCCATATCGACTGCTGAAAGTGTACGTACAAGAAAATCGACTTTATACCTGAATATAAGTTTGACGAGTTCTTCGAAATGTACGGCCGTTATGGTTTTATGTCAACTTCAGTAAGATGAAGAAGGTTAATGAACATAAATTTGTCAAATTAATGACTTAAAGCAATTCAATATCGACTGGTAAATGTGTATATACAAGAAAATCGACTTTGTACCTGAATATAAGATTGTCGAATTCTTCCAAATGCACTGCCATTATGGCGTTATGCCAACTTCAGTAAGATGAAGAAGGCTAGTTAACTTAAATATGTTTAATTAATGATTTGAAGCAACTCCATATCGACTGCTAAATGTGTATGTACAAGAAAATCTACTTTATACCTGAATATAAGATTGTCTTGTTCCTCCAAATGCACTGCCGTTATGGCTTTATGCCAACTTCATTAAGATGAAGAAGGTTAATTAACATAAATTTGTTAAACTAATGATTTAAAGCAACTCCATATCGACTGCTAAAAGTGTACGTACAAGAAATACGAGTTCTTCGAAATGTACGGCCGTTATGGTTTTATGTCAACTGCAGTAAGATGAAGAAGGTCAATGAACATAAATTTGTCAAATTAATGACTTAAAGCAATTCAATATCGACTGGTAAATGTGTATATACAAGAAAATCGACTTTATACCTGAATATAAGATTGTCGAATTCATCCAAATGCGCTGCCGTTATGGCGTTATGCCAACTTCAGTAATATGAAGAAGGCTAGTTAACTTAAATATGTTTAATTAATGATTTGAAGCAATTCAATATCGACTGGTAAATGTGTATATACAAGAAAATCGACTTTATACCTGAATATAAGATTGTCGAATTCATCCAAATGCGCTGCCGTTATGGCGTTATGCCAACTTCAGTAATATGAAGAAGGCTAGTTAACTTAAATATGTTTAATTAATGATTTGAAGCAACTCCATATCGACTGCTAAAAGTGTTCGTAAAAGAAAATCGACTTTATACCTGAATATAAGTTTGACAAGTTCTTCGAAGTGTACTGCCGTTATGGTTTTATGTCAACTTCATTAAGATGAAGAAGGCTAGTTAAGTTAATAGTTTTAAGTTAATGATTAAAAGCAACTCCATATCGACTTCTAAATGTGTATATACAAGAAAATCGACTCTATAACTGCACATAAGATTGTCGAATTTTTCCAAGTGCACTGCCCTTATGCCTTTATGACAACTTTTGTAAAATGAAGAAAGTTAATTAACTTAAATGTTTGATGTTAATGATTTGAAGCAACTCAATATCGACTGCTAAATGTGTATATACAGGAAAATCGACTTTATATCTGAATATAAGATTGTCGGATTCTTCCAAATGCACTGCCGTTATGGCGTTATGCCAACTTCAGTAAGATGAAGAAGGCTAGATAACTTAAATATGTTAAATTAATGATTTAAAGTAACTCCATATCAAGTTTTAAATGTGTAAATACAAGAAAATCGACCTTATACCTGAATATAAGATTGTCTTGTTCCTCCAAATGCACTGCCGTTATGGCTTTATGTCAGCTTCGGTAAGATGAAGAAGGCTAATTAACTTAAATATTTGATTTTAATGATTTAAGGCAACTCAATATCGATTGCTAAATATATATACACAAGAAAATCGACTTTATACCTGAATATAAGGTTGTCTAATTCTTCCAAATGCACTGCCGTTATGGCGTTATGCCAACTTCAGTAAGATGAAGAAGGCTAGATAACTTAAATATGTTAAATTAATGATTTAAAGTAACTCCATATCAAGTTTTAAATGTGTATATACAAGCTAATCGACCTTATACCTGAATATAAGATTGTCTTGTTCCTCCAAATGCACTGCCGTTATGGCTTTATGTCAACTTCGGTAAGATGAAGAAGGCTAATTAATTTAAATATTTGATGTTAATGATTTAAGGCAACTCAATATTGATTGCTAAATATGTATATACAAGAAAATCGACTTTATACCTGAATATAAGGTTGTCTAATTCTAAGACTGGCTAAGATGAAGAAGGTTAATTAACTTAAATTTGTCAAATAAATGACTTAAAGCAATTCAATATGGACTGCTAAATGTGTGTATACAAGAAAATCGACTTTATACCTGAATATAAGAATGTCGAATTCTTCCAAATGCACCCCCGTTATGGCTTTCCGTCAACTTCAGCAAGATGAAGAAGGTTAATTATCTTAAATATTTGATGATAATGATTTGAAGCAACTCAATATTGACTGCTTACTGTGTATATACAAGAAAATCGACTTCATACCTGGATATAAGTTTGTCGAGTTCTTCCTAATGCACTGCCGTTATGGCTTTATGCCAACTTCAGTAAGATGAAGAAGGCTAGATAACTTAAATATGTTAAAATAATGATTTAGAGTTACTCCATATCGACTTCTTAATGTGTATGTACAAGAAAATCGACTTTATAACTGAATATAAGATTTTCGAATTCTTCCAAGTGCACTGCCCTTATGGCTTTCCGTCAACTTCAGTAAGATGAAGAAGGTTAATTAACTTAAATTTGTCAAATTAATGACTTAAAGCAATTTAATATCGACTTCTAAATGTGTATATACAAGAAAATCGACTTTATACCTGAATATAAGATTGTCGAATTGTTCCAAATGCACTGCTGTTATGGCTTTATGTCAACCTCAGCAAGATGAAGTAGGTTAATTAATTTAAATATTTGATGTTTCTGATTTGAAGCAACTCAATACCGACTGCCAAATGTGCTTATATAAGAAAATCTACTTTATACCTGAATATAAAATTGCCGAATTCTTCCAAAAGCACTGCCGTTATGGCCTTATGTCAACTTCAGCAAGATTAGGAAGGTTAATTATCTTAAATATTTGATGTTAATGATATGAAGCAACTCCTTATCAACTGCTAAATGTGTATGTACAAGAAAATTGACTTTATACCTGAATATAAGTTTGTCGAATTCTTCCAAATGCACTGCCGTTATGGCTTTATGCCAACCTCAGTAAGATGAAGAAGCCTAATTAACTTAAATATGTTAAGTTAATGATTGAAAGAACTCCTTATCGACTGCTAAAAGTGTGTGTACAAGAAAATTGACTTTATACCTGAATATAAGATTGTCGAATTCTGCCAAATGCACTGCCGTTATGATTTTATGCCAACTCCATTAAGACGAAGAAGGCTAGTTAACTTAATTATGTTAAGTTAATGATTCAAACAACTCCTTATCGACTGCTAAATGTGTATGTACAAGAAAATTGATTTTATACCTGAACATAAGATTGTCGAATTCTTCCAAATGCACTGCCGTTATGGCTTAATGTCAACTTAAGCAAGATATACAAAAAAATCGACTTTATACCTGAATATAAAATTGCCGAATTCTTCCAAATGCACTGCCGTTATGGCTTAATGTCAACTTAAGCAAGATATACAAAAAAATCTACTTTATACCTGAATATAAAATTGCCGAATTCTTCCAAAAGCACTGCCGTTAAGGCCTTATGTCAACTTCAGAAAGATTAGGAAGGTTAATTATCTTAAATATTTGATGTTAATGATATGAAGCTACTTAATATTGACTGCTAAATGTGTACATACAAGAAAATCGACTTTACACCTGAATATAAGATTGTCGAATTCTTCCAAATGCACCCCCGTTATGGCGTTATGCCTACTTCAGTAAGATGAAGAAGGCCAGTTAACATAAATATGTTAAATTAATGATTTAAAGCAACTCCATATCGACTGCTAAATGTGTTTGTACAAGAAAATCGTCTTTATACCTGAACATAAGATTGTCGAATTCTTCCAAAAGCAGCCCCGTTATGGCGTTATGCCAACTTCAGTAAGATTAAGAAGGCTGGTTAACTTAAATATGTTAAATTAATGGTTTAAAGCAACTCCATATCGACTGCTAAATGTGTATGTACACGAAAATTGACTTTGTACCTGAATATAAGAATGCCGAATCCTTCCAAATGCACGACTGTTATAGCTTTACGTCAACTTCAGTAAAATGAAGAAGGTCAGTTAACTTAAATATTTGATGTTAATGATTTGAAGCAACTTAATATTGGCTGCTAAATGTGTACATTCAAGAAAATCGACCTAATACCTGAATATAAGATTGTCGAATTCTTCCAAATGCACTGCCTTTATTGCTTTATATCAACTTCGGTAAGTTGAAGAATGTTAATTAACTTAAATCTGTTAAATTAGTGATTTAAGGCAACTCAATATCGACTGCTAAATGTGTATGTACATACAAGAAATTCGACTTTATACCTGAATATAAGATTGTCGAATTCTTCCAATTGCGCTGCCGTTATGGCGTTATGCCAACTTCAGTAAGATTAAGAAGGCAAATTAATCAAAATATGTTAAGATAAGATAAAGAAGGTTAATTAACTTAAATATTTGATGTTAATGACTTAAATCAACTCAATATCAACTCCTTAATGTGTATAAACAAGAAAATCGACTTTTTACCTGAACATAAGATTGTCGAATTCTTCCAAATGCACTGTCTTTATGGCTTTATGTACACTTTAGCAAGATATAGAAGGTTAATTAACTTAAATATTTGATGTTGATGACTTAAAGCAACTCAGTGCCGACTGCTAAATGTGTACATACAAGAAAATCGACTTTATACCTGAATATAAGATTGTCGAATTCTTCCAAATTCCCTACCGTTGTGGCTTTATGCTAACTTCAGTAAGATGAAGAAGGCTAGTTAACTAAATTATGTTAAGTTAATGATTGAAACAACTCCTTATCGACTGCTAAATGTGAATGTACAAGAAAATTGACTTTATACCTGAATATAAGATTGTCGAATTCTTCCAAATGCACTGCCGTCATTATTTTATGCCAACTCCATTAGGACGAAGAAGGCTAGTTAACTTAATTATGTTAAGTTAATGATTTAAAGCAACTCAATTTCGACCGCTAAATGTATATATACAAGAAAATCGTCTTTATACCTGAACATAAGATTGTCAACTTTAGCAATATATACAAAAAAATCTACTTTATACCTGAATATAAAATTGCCGAATTCTTCCAAAAGCACTGCCGTTATGGCCTTATGTCAACTTCAGCAAGATTAGGAAGGTTAATTATCTTAATTTTTTGATGTTAATGATATGAAGCAACTCAATATTGACTGCTAAATGTGTATATACAAGAAAATCGACTTTATACCTGAATATAAGTTTGTCGAATTCTTCGAAATGCACTGCCGTTATGGCTTTATGCCAACTTCAGTAAGATGAAGAAGCCTAATTAACTTAAATATGTTAAGTTAATGATTGAAACAACTCTCTATCGACCGCTAAATGTGTGTGTACAAGAAAATTGACTTTATACCTGAATATTAGATTGTTGAATTCTTCCAAATGCACTGCCGTTATGATTTTATGCCAACTCCATTAAGACGAAAAAGGCTAGTTAACTTAATTATGTTAAGTTAATGATTTAAAGCAACTCAATATCGACCGCTAAATGTATATATACAAGAAAATCGTCTTTATACCTGAACATAAGATTGTCGAATTCTTCCTAATGCACTGCCGTTATGGCTTAATGTCAACTTTAGCCAGATATGGAAGGTTAGTTAACTTAAATATTTGACGTTAATGATTTAAAGGAACTCAATATCGACTGCCAATTGTGTATATACAAGAAAATCGACTTTATACCTGTATATAGAAATGTCGAATTCTTCCAAATGCACAGCCGTGATGGCGTTATGTCAACTTCAGTAAGGTGAAGAAGGCTAGTTAACTTAAATATTTGATGTTAATGATTTAAGGCAACTCAATATCGACTAGTAAATATGTTAATACAAGAAAATCGACTTTATACCTGAATATAAGGTTGTCTAATTCTTCCAAATGCACTGCCGTTATGGCGTTATATCAACTTCAGTAAGATGAAGAAGGTTAATTAACATAAATTTGTTAAATTAATGACTTAAAGCGATTCAATATCGACTGGTAAATGTGTATATACAAGAAAATCGACTTTATACCTGAATATAAGATTGTCGAATTCTCCCAATTGCTCTGCCGTTATGGCTTTATGTCAACTTCGGTAAGCTGAAGAAGGTTTGTTATCTTAAATATGTTTAATTAATGATTTGAAGCAACTCAATATCGATTGCTGAATGTGCATATAGATACAAGAAAATCGACTTTATACCTGAATATAAGATTGTCGAATTCTTCCAAATGCACTGCCGTTATGGCTTTATGCCAACTTCAGTAAGATGAAGAAGGCTAGTTTACTCAAATATGTTCAAGTAATGATTTAAAGCAACTCCATATCGACTGCTAGATGTGTACGTACAAGAAAATCGACTTTATACCTGAATATAAGGTGGTCGAATTCTTCCAAATGCACTGCCGTTATTGCTTTACGTCTACTTCGGTAAGATGAAGAAGGTTAGTTAACTTAAATTTGTCAAATTAATGACTCAAAGCAACTCAATATCGACTGCTAAATGTGTATATCCAAGAAAATCGACTTTATACCTGAATATAAGATTGTCGAATTCTTCCAAATGCACTGCCGTTATGGCGTTATGCCAACTTCAGTAATATGAAGAAGGCTAGTTAACTTAAATATGTTTAATTAATGATTTTAAGCAATTCAATATCGACTGGTAAATGTGTATATACAAGAAAATCGACTTTATACCTGAATATAAGATTGTCGAATTCTTGAAAATGCACTGACGTTATGGCTTTATGTCAATTTCAGGAAGATGAAGAAGGTTAATTAGCCTAAATTTGTTAAACTAATGATTTAAAGCAACTCCATATCGACTGCTAAAAGTGTACGTAAAAGAAAATCGACTTTATACCTGAATATAAGTTTGACGAGTTCTTCGAAGTGTACTGCCGTTAAGGTTTTATGTCAACTTCATTAAGATGAAGAAGGCTAGTTAAGTTAATAGTTTTAAGTTAATGATTAAAAGCAACTCCATATCGACTTCTAATTGTGTATATACAAGAAAATCGACTCTATACCTTCACATAAGATTGTCGAATTCTTCCAAGTGCACTGCCGTTATGCCTTTATGACAACTTTTGTAAAATGAAGAAAGTTAATTAACTTAAATGTTTGATGTTAATGATTTGAAGCAACTCAATATCGACTGCTAAATGTGTCTATACAGGAAAATCGACTTTGTACCTGAATATAAGTTTGTCGAGTTCTTCCAAATGCACCCCCGTTATGGCGTTATGCCTACTTCAGTAAGATGAAGAAGGCCAGTTAACTTAAATATGTTAAATTAATGATTTAAAGCAACTCCATATCGACTGCTAAATGTGTACATACAAGAAAATCGACTTTATACCTGAATATAAGATTGTCGAATTCTTCCAAATGCCCTGCCGTTGTGGCTTTATGCTAACTTCAGTAAGATGAAGAAGGCTAGTTAACTAAATTATGTTAAGTTAATGATTGAAACAACTCCTTATCGACTGCTAAATGTGTATGTACAAGAAAATTGACTTTATACCTGAATATAAGATTGTCGAATTCTTCCAAATGCACTGCCGTCATTATTTTATGCCAACTCCATTAAGACGAAGAAGGCTAGTTAACTTAATTATGTTAAGTTACTGATTTAAAGCAACTCAATTTCGACCGCTAAATGTATATATACAAGAAAATCGTCTTTATACCTGAACATAAGATTGTCAACTTTAGCAATATATACAAAAAAATCTACTTTATACCTGAATATAAAATTGCCGAATTCTTCCAAAAGCACTGCCGTTATGGCCTTATGTCAACTTCAGCAAGATTAGGAAGGTTAATTATCTTAAATATTTGATGTTAATGATATGAAGCAACTCAATATTGACTGCTAAATGTGTATATACAAGAAAATCGACTTTATACCTGAATATAAGATTGTCGAATTCTTCCAAATGCACCCCCGTTATGGCGTTATGCCTACTTCAGTAAGATGAAGAAGTCTAGTTAACTTAAATATGTTAAATTAATAATTTAAAGCAACTCCATATCGACTCTAAATGTGTATGTACACGAAAATTGACTTTGTACCTGAATATAAGAATGCCGAATCCTTCCAAATGCACTGCTGTTATAGCTTTACGTCAACTTCAGTAAAATGAAGAAGGTCAGTTAACTTAAATATTTGATGTTAATGATTTGAAGCAACTTAATATTGGCTGCTAAATGTGTACATTCAAAAAAATCGACCAAATACCTCAATATAAGATTGTCGAATTCTTCCAAATGCACTGCCGTTATGGCTTTTTATCAACTTCGGTAAGTTGAAGAATGTTAATTAACTTAAATATGTTAAATTAGTGATTTAAGGCAACTCAATATCGACTGCTAAATGTGTATGTACATACAAGAAAATCGACCTTATACCTGAATATAAGATTGTCGAATTCTTCCAATTGCGCTGTCGTTATGGCGTTATAGCAACTTCAGTAAGATTAAGAAGGCAAGTTAACGAAAATATGTTAAATTAATGATTTAAAGCAACTCCATATCGAGTTTTAAATGTGTATATACAAGAAAATTGACTTTATACCTGAATATAAGATTGTCGAATTCTTCCAAATGCACTGCCGTCATGTCTTAATGTCAACTTTAGCAAGATAAAGAAGGTTAATTAACTTAAATATTTCATGTTAATGACTTAAAGCAACTCAATATCAACTGCTTAATGTGTATAAACAAGCAAATCAGCTTTTTACCTGAACATAAGATTGTCGAATTCTTCCAAATTCACTGTCGTTATGGCTTTAGCAAGATATAGAATGTTAATTAACTTAAATATTTGATGTTGATGACTTAAAGCAACTCAATTTCGACTGCTAAATATGTATACACAAGAAAATCGGCTTTTTACCTGAACATAAGATTGTCGAATTCTTCCAAATGCACGGTCTTTATGGCTTTATGTACACTTTAGCAAGATATAGAAGGTTAACTAACTTAAATATTTAATGTTGATGACTTAAAGCAACTCAGTGCCGACTGCTAAATGTGTACATACAAGAAAATCGACTTTATACCTGAATATAAGATTGTCGAATTCTTCCAAATGCCCTGCCGTTGTGGCCTTATGCTAACTTCAGTAAGATGAAGAAAGCTATTTAACTAAATTATGTTAAGTTAATGATTGAAACAACTCCTTATCGACTGCTAAATGTGTATGAACAAGAAAATTGACTTTATACCTGAATATAAAATTGTCGCATTCTTCCAAATGCACTGCCGCCATTATTTTATGCCAACTCCATTAAGACGAAGAAGGCTAGTAAACTTATTTATGTTAAGTTAATGATTTAAAGCAACTCAATTTCGACCGCTAAATGTATATATACAAGAAAATCGTCATTATACCTGAACATAAGATTGTCGAATTCTTCCAAATGCACTGCCGTTATGGCTTAATGTCAACTTTAGCAATATATACAAAAAAATCTACTTTATAACTGAATATAAAATTGCCGAATTCTTCCAAAAGCACTGCCGTTATGGCCTTATGTCAACTTCAGCAAGATTAGGAAGGTTAATTATCTTAAATATTTGATGTTAATGATATGAAGCAACTCAATATTGACTGCTAAATGTGTATATACAAGAAAGTCGACTTTATACCTGAATATAAGTTTGTCGAATTCTTCCAAATGCACTGCCGTTATGGCTTTATGCCAACTTCAGTAAGATGAAGAAGCCTAATTAACTTAAATATGTTAAGTTAATGATTGAAACAACTCCTTATCGACCGCTAAATGTGTGTGTACAAGAAAATTGACTTTATACCTGAATATAAGATTGTCGAATTCTTCCAAATGCACTGCCGTTATGATTTTATGCCAACTCCATTAAGACGAAAAAGGCTAGTTAACTTAATTATGTTAAGTTAATGATTTAAAGCAACTCAATATCGACCGCTAAATGTATATATACAAGAAAATCGTCTTTATACCTGAACATAAGATTGTCGAATTCCTCCAAATGCACTGCCGTTATGGCTTAATGTCAACTTTAGCCAGAGATGGAAGCTTAATTAACTTAAATATTTGACGTTAATGATTTGAAGGAACTCAATATCGACTACCAATTGTGTATATACAAGAAAATTGACTTTATACCTGAATATAAGATTGTCGAATTCTTCCAAATGCACTGCCGTTATGATTTTATGCCAACTCCATTAAGACGAAAAAGGCTAGTTAACTTAACTATGTTAAGTTAATGATTTAAAGCAACTCAATATCGACCGCTAAATGTATATATACAAGAAAATCGTCTTTATACCTGAACATAAGATTGTCGAATTCCTCCAAATGCACTGCCGTTATGGCTTAATGTCAACTTTAGCAATATATACAAAAAAATCTACTTTATACCTGAATATAAAATTGCCGAATTCTTCCAAAAGCACTGCCGTTATGGCCTTATGTCAACTTCAGCAAGATTAGGAAGGTTAATTATCTTAAATATTTGATGTTAATGATATGAAGCAACTCAATATCGACTGCTAAATGTGTATATACAGGAAAATCGACTTTGTACCTGAATATAAGTTTGTCGAATTTTTCCAATGCACTGATGTTATGGCTTTATGTCAACTTTAGCAATATATACAAAAAAATCTACTTTATACCTGAACATAAGATTGTCGAATTCTTCCAAATGCACTGCCGTTATGGCTTAATGTCAACTTTAGCAATATATACAAAAAAATCTACTTTATACCTGAACATAAGATTGTCGAATTCTTCCAAATGCACTGCCGTTATGGCTTAATGTCAACTTTAGCAATATATACAAAAAAATCTACTTTATACCTGAATATAAGATTGTCGAATTCTTCCAAATGCCCTGCCGTTATGGTTTTATGTCAACTTCATTAAGATGAAGAAGGCTAGTTAAGTTAATAGTTTTAAGTAAATGATTAAAAGCAACTCCATATCGACTTCTAAATGTGTATATACAAGAAAATCGACTCTATACCTGCACATAAGATTGTCGAATTCTTCCAAGTGCACTGCCCTTATGCCTTTATGACAACTTTTGTAAAATGAAGAAAGTTAATTAACTTAACTGTTTGATGTTAATGATTTGAAGCAACTCAATATCGACTGCTAAATGTGTATATACAGGAAAATCGACTTTGTACCTGAATATAAGTTTGTCGAATTCTTCCAATGCACTGATGTTATGGCTTTATGTCTACTTCGGTAAGATGAAGGAGGTTAATTTTCTTAAATATTTTATGATATTGATTTGAAGCAACTCAATATTGACTGCTAAATGTGTATATACAAGAAAATCGACTTTATATCTGAATATAAGATTGTCGGATTCTTCCAAATGCACTGCCGTTATGGCGTTATGCCAACTTAAGTAAGATCAAGAAGGCTAGATAACTTAAATATGTTAAATTAATGATTTAAAGTAACTCCATATCAAGTTTTAAATGTGTATATACAAGAAAATCGACCTTATACCTGAATATAAGATTGTCTAATTCTTCCGAATGCACTGCCGTTATGGCTTCATGTCAACTTCGGTAAGATGAAGAAGGCTAATTAATTTAAATATTTGATGTTAATGATTTAAGGCAACTCCATATCGATTGCTAAATATGTATATACAAGAAAATCGACCTTATACCTGAATATAAAATTGCCGAATTCTTCCAAATGCACTGCCGTTATGGCTTTCTGTCAACTTCAGTAAGATGAAGAAGGTTAATTAACTTAAATTTGTCAAATAAATGACTTAAAGCAATTCAATATCGACTGCTAAATGTGTGTATACAAGAAAATCGACTTTATACCTGAATATAAGATTGTCGAATTCTTCCAAATGCACCCCCGTTATGGCTTTCCGTCAACTTCAGCAAGATGAAGAAGGTTAATTATCTTAAATATTTGATGATAATGATTTGAAGCAACTCAATATTGACTGCTAACTGTGTATATACAAGAAAATTGACTTCATACCTGGATATAAGTTTTTCGAATTCTTCCTAATGCACTGCCGTTATGGCTTTATGCCAACTTCAGTAAGATGAAGAAGGCTAGATAACTTAAATATGTTAAAATAATGATTTAGAGTTACTCCATATCGACTTCTTAATGTGTATGTACAGAAAATCGACTTTATAACTGAATATAAGATTTTCGAATTCTTCCAAGTGCACTGCCCTTATGGCTTTCCGTCAACTTCAGTAAGATGAAGAAGGTTAATTAACTTAAATTTGTCAAATTAATGACTTAAAGCAATTTAATATCGACTTCTAAGTGTGTATATACAAGAAAATCGACTTAATACCTGAATATAAGATTGTCGAATTGTTCCAAATGCACTGCTGTTATGGCTTTATGTCAACCTCAGCAAGATGAAGTAGGTTAATTAACTTAAATATTTGATGTTTCTGATTTGAAGCAACTCAATACCGACTGCCAAATGTGTTTATATAAGAAAATCTACTTTATACCTGAATATAAAATTGCCGAATTCTTCCAAAAGCACTGCCGTTATGGCCTTATGTCAACTTCAGCAAGATAAGGAAGGCTAATTATCTTAAATATTTGATGTTAATGATATGAAGCAACTCCATATCGACTGCTAAATGTGTATGTACAAGAAAATTGACTTTATACCTGAATATAAGTTTGTCGAATTCTTCCAAATGCACTGCCGTTATGATTTTATGCCAACTCCATTAAGACGAAGAAGCCTAGTTAACTTAATTATGTTAAGTTAATGATTGAAACAACTCCTTATCGACTGCTAAAAGTATGTGTACAAGAAAATTGACTTTATACCTTAATGTAAGATTGTCGAATTCTTCCAAATGCACTGCCGTCATGATTTTATGCCAACTCCATTAAGACGAAGAAGCCTAGTTAACTTAATTATGTTAAGTTAATGATTGAAACAACTCCTTATCGACTGCTAAATGTGTATGTACAAGAAAATTGATTTTATACCTGAACATAAAATTGTCGAATTCTTCCAAATGCACTGCCGTTATGGCTTAATGTCAACTTAAGCAAGATATACAAAAAAATCGACTTTATACCTGAATATAAAATTGCCGAATTCTTCCAAATGCACTGCCGTTATGGCTTAATGTCAACTTAAGCAAGATATACAAAAAAATCTACTTTATACCTGAATATAAAATTGCAGAATTCTTCCAAAAGCACTGCCGTTATGGCCTTATGTCAACTTCAGAAAGATTAGGAAGGATAATTATCTTAAATATTTGATGTTAATGATATGAAGCAACTTAATATTGACTGCTAAATGTGTATATACAAGAAAATCGACTTTATACCTGAATATAAGATTGTCGAATTCTTCCAAATGCACCCCCGTTATGGCGTTATGCCTACTTCAGTAAGATGAAGAAGTCTAGTTAACATAAATATGTTAAATTAATGATTTAAAGCAACTCCATATCGACTGCTAAATGTGTTTGTACAAGAAAATCGTCTTTATACCTGAACATAAGATTGTCGAATTCTTCCAAATGCAGCCCCGTTATGGCGTTATGCCCACTTCAGTAAGATGAAGAAGGCTAGTTAACTTAAATATGTTAAATTAATGATTTAAAGCCACTCCATATCGACTGCTAAATGTGTATGTACACGAAAATTGACTTTGTACCTGAATATAAGAATGCCGAATCCTTCCAAATGCACTGCTGTTATAGATTTACGTCAACTTCAGTAAAATGAAGAAAGTCAGTTAACTTAAATATTTGATGTTAATGATTTGAAGCAACTTAATATTGGCTGCTAAATGTGTACATTCAAGAAAATCGACCAAATACCTCAATATAAGATTGTCGAATTCTTCCAAATGCACTGCCGTTATGGCTTTATATCAACTTCGGTAAGTTGAAGAATGTTAATTAACTTAAATATGTTCAATTAATGATTTAAGGCAACTCAATATCGACTGCTAAATGTGTTTGTACAAGAAAATCGTCTTTATACCTGAACATAAGATTGTCGAATTCTTCCAAATGCAGCCCCGTTATGGCGTTATGCCAACTTCAGTAAGATGAAGAAGGCTAGTTAACTTAAATATGTTAAATTAATGATTTAAAGCCACTCCATATCGACTGCTAAATGTGTATGTACACGAAAATTGACTTTGTACCTGAATATAAGAATGCCGAATCCTTCCAAATGCACTGCTGTTATAGATTTACGTCAACTTCAGTAAAATGAAGAAGGTCAGTTAACTTAAATATTTGATGTTAATGATTTGAAGCAACTTAATATTGGCTGCTAAATGTGTACATTCAAGAAAATCGACCTTATACCTGAATATAAGATTGTCGAATTCTTCCAATTGCGCTGTCGTTATGGCGTTATGGCAACTTCAGTAAGATTAAGAAGGCAAGTTAACCAAAATATGTTAAATTAATGATTTAAAGCAACCCCATATCGAGTTTTAAATGTGTATATACAAGAAAATTGACTTTATACCTAAATATAAGATTGTCGAATTCTTCCAATACCCTGCCGTTGTGGCTTTATGCTAACTTCAGTAAGATGAAGAAAGCTATTTAACTAAATTATGTTAAGTTAATGATTGAAACAACTCCTTATCGACTGCTAAATGTGTATGAACAAGAAAATTGACTTTATACCTGAATATAAGATTGTCGCATTCTTCCAAATGCACTGCCTTCATTATTTTATGCCAACTCCATTAAGACGAAGAAGGCTAGTTAACTTAATTATGTTAAGTTAATGATTTAAAGCAACTCAATTTCGACCGCTAAATGTATATATACAAGAAAATCGTCTTTATACCTGAACATAAGATTGTCGAATTCTTCCAAATGCACTGCCGTTATGGCTTAATGTCAACTTTAGCAATATATACAAAAAAATCTACTTTATACCTGATTATAAAATTGCCGAATTCTTCCAAAAGCACTGCCGTTATGGCCTTATGTCAACTTCAGCAAGATTAGGAAGGTTAATTATCTTAAATATTTGATGTTAATGATATGAAGCAACTCAATATTGACTGCTAAATGTGTATATACAAGAAAGTCGACTTTATACCTGAATATAAGTTTGTCGAATTCTTCCAAATGCACTGCCGTTATGGCTTTATGCCAACTTCAGTAAGATGAAGAAGCCTAATAAACTTAAATATGTTAAGTTAATGATTGAAACAACTGCTTATCGACTGCTAAATGTGTATGAACAAGAAAATTGACTTTATACCTGAATATAAGATTGTCGAAATCTTCCAAATGCACTGCCGTCATTATTTTATGCCAACTCCATTAAGACGAAGAAGGCTAGTTAACTTAATTATGTTAAGTTAATGATTTAAAGCAACTCAATTTCGACCGCTAAATGTATATATACAAGAAAATCGTCTTTATACCCGAACATAAGATTGTCGAATTCTTCCAAATGCACTGCCGTTATGGCTTAATGTCAACTTTAGCAATATATACAAAAAAATCTTCTTTATACCTGAATATAAAATTGCCGAATTCTTCCAAAAGCACTGCCGTTATGGCCTTATGTCAACTTCAGCAAGAGTAGGAAGGTTAATTATCTTAAATATTTGATGTTAATGATATGAAGCAACTCAATATTGACTGCTAAATGTGTATATACAAGAAAATCGACTTTATACCTGAATATAAGTTTGTCGAATTCTTCGAAATGCACTGCCGTTATGGCTTTATGCCAACTTCAGTAAGATGAAGAAGCCTAATTAACTTAAATATGTTAAGTTAATGATTGAAACAACTCCTTATCGACTGCTAAATGTATATATACAAGAAAATCGTCTTTATACCTGAACATAAGATTGTCGAATTCTTCCAAATGCACCGCCGTTATGGCTTAATGTCACTCTAGCAATATATACAAAAAAATCTACTTTTTACCTGAATATAAAATTGCCGAATTCTTCCAAAAGCACTGCCGTTATGGCCTTATGTCAACTTCAGCAAGATTAGGAAGGTTAATTATCTTAAATATTTGATGTTAATGATATAAAGCAACTCAATATTGACTGCTAAATGTGTATATACAAGAAAATCGTCTTTATACCTGAACATAAGATTGTCGAATTCCTCCAAATGCACTGCCGTTATGGCTTAATGTCAACTTTAGCCAGATATGGAAGCTTAATTAACTTAAATATTTGACGTTAATGATTTGAAGGAACTCAATATCGACTGCCAATTGTGTATATACAAGAAAATCGACTTTATACCTGTATATAAAAATGTCGAATTCTTCCAAATGCACTGCCTTTAAGGCGTTATGTCAACTTCAGTAAGGTGAAGAAGGCTAGTTAACTTAAATATGTTAAATTAATGATTTAAGGCAACTCAGTACCGACAGCTAAATGTGTATTTACACGAAAATCGACTTTATACCTAAATATAAGATTGTCAAATTCTTCCAAATGCACTGCCGTTATGGCTTTATGTCAACTTCAGTAAGATGAAGAAGGTTAATTAACATAAATTTGTCAAATTAATGACTTAGAGCAATTCAATGTCGACTGGTAAATATGTATATACAAGAAAATCGACTTTGTACCTGAATATAAGATTGTCGAATTCTTCCAAATGCACTGCCATAATGGCGTTATGCCAACTTCAGTAAGATGAAGAAGGCTAGTTAACTTAAATATGTTTAATTAATGATTTGAAGCAACTCCATATCGACTGCTAAATGTGTATAGACAAGAAAATCTACTTTATACCTGAATATAAGATTGTCGAATTCTTCCAAATGCCCTGCCGTTATGGCTTTATGCCAACTTCATTAAGATGAAGAAGGTTAATTAACCTAAATTTGTTAAACTAATGATTTAAAGCAACTCCATATCGACTGCTGAAAGTGTACGTACAAGAAAATCGACTTTATACCTGAATATAAGTTTGACGAGTTCTTCGAAATGTACGGCCGTTATGGTTTTATGTCAACTTCAGTAAGATGAAGAAGGTTAATGAACATAAATTTGTCAAATTAATGACTTAAAGCAATTCAATATCGACTGGTAAATGTGTATATACAAGAAAATCGACTTTGTACCTGAATATAAGATTGTCGAATTCTTCCAAATGCACTGCCATTATGGCGTTATGCCAACTTCAGTAAGATGAAGAAGGCTAGTTAACTTAAATATGTTTAATTAATGATTTGAAGCAACTCCATATCGACTGCTAAATGTGTATAGACAAGAAAATCTACTTTATACCTGAATATAAGATTGTCGAATTCTTCCAAATGCCCTGCCGTTATGGCTTTATGCCAACTTCATTAAGATGAAGAAGGTTAATTAACCTAAATTTGTTAAACTAATGATTTAAAGCAACTCCATATCGACTGCTAAAAGTGTACGTACAAGAAATACGAGTTCTTCGAAATGTACGGCCGTTATGGTTTTATGTCAACTGCAGTAAGATGAAGAAGGTCAATGAACATAAATTTGTCAAATTAATGACTTAAAGCAATTCAATATCGACTGGTAAATGTGTATATACAAGAAAATCGACTTTATACCTGAATATAAGATTGTCGAATTCATCCAAATGCGCTGCCGTTATGGCGTTATGCCAACTTCAGTAATATGAAGAAGGCTAGTTAACTTAAATATGTTTAATTAATGATTTGAAGCAATTCAATATCGACTGGTAAATGTGTATATACAAGAAAATCGACTTTATACCTGAATATAAGATTGTCGAATTCATCCAAATGCGCTGCCGTTATGGCGTTATGCCAACTTCAGTAATATGAAGAAGGCTAGTTAACTTAAATATGTTTAATTAATGATTTGAAGCAACTCCATATCGACTGCTAAAAGTGTTCGTAAAAGAAAATCGACTTTATACCTGAATATAAGTTTGACAAGTTCTTCGAAGTGTACTGCCGTTATGGTTTTATGTCAACTTCATTAAGATGAAGAAGGCTAGTTAAGTTAATAGTTTTAAGTTAATGATTAAAAGCAACTCCATATCGACTTCTAAATGTGTA
>NW_024395182.1:0-52857 GCF_016617805.1 Bactrocera tryoni | reverse complement strand
TGTTAGGTTTTGAATTGTTTTGGTTTTTTCCAAATTGTAATGCGAAGGACGCTCGCATATTGTTAGATTCTAACTCTTGTGCTTTTGCTAAAGCATTTGGTAAATCGCTTGGCGATAGAGAAAATAGTATATTAGCTAAATTTCCGTTTAGTCCCGTTATAAATGTGCGTAAAGCATCCCGCCTATTTTTAGCATTGAATTCCTTAGTTACGGCGCTATCTGATCCGTAAGTCATTATGGTTTCATTTATTAGCAAGGTTAATTTCTCATTAACCTTATTATAATATTCAATTATAGAGTAATTGCCTTGACGCAGAATACTCATTTCTTGCTCGATTATATGAGCTGGTCGCTTATCGGCGTAAGCGAAATCTAATCGTGCTAGAATTTAGGACTGTGCCGTGGTTGGACAAGATGTCATTAGCATCGTGAGTGATTTTATTTCTTAATATAGTTAATGCAGCAAAATACCTACGGCTGCCTCTTATGTATAAGCTCATTGCGTTGTTAGCCGACTCCCTCCAGCTAACATATTTATTTTGCTTTCCCCCAAATTCTGGTAAAGATTTTATTACTTCTAGGGATTCGTCACAGCGAATCTCTGAATTTATTACTTCAGGTTTGTAATCTGTTATTGTTGTCGACTTCGTTAAGTCTTCTATTTGTCTGCGCATTTCAGATATTTCTAATCTAAGTGATGCATTCGTTGCGGCAATTAGTCTTGCGACTAAGGTCTCATTTTCGCTAGTTAGAGCCATTTTTATTTATTAATTTTCCTTTTCTTTAAATATGGGCAATTTTCAATTTTATGGTTGCTTTTACAATAATCGCAATAATGCAACCTTTCGTATTTTGGAGCACTTGTATTACTCCCCATTTAAAACAAATATTCCTTTTTTGATACTTCTATCATCTCTATAGTTTCAGACATAACTGTCTCCTGATTATAATAATCCTCAAGCGTGGCCTTCTTATCTTTTCCTATATATTTAAAAACTTTCTCCATACATTTAATTTTAAGTTTATCTTTATTCACATCCCTTTCTTTTTTGTTAATGCTGTCGACTAATACAAATCCTTCAAGATTTCTAACTATTCTGTCTATTTCGTTATAGTCCAAGTCAGTTGGTAGAGCATCCGTCATTTTGTTTTTTTATTTTTTTTCCTAATTTTTATTTTAATTTTTATTTTTTGATCCTTTCTAGGAAAGGAGACTCTTCTATTCTGGAGGGTCTGAAGTTCAGAATCGCAGAATTGAGTTTTATTATAAACCGGAGGGTCCCCCTTGCGGTGGTGAATCGCGGTTTTTTTTTTAAATATTTTATTATTTGGCTGGTCGAGCCTTTATTTAAAATTTTTAAGATTTAATTTTGTACTTTTTTATTTTTGATCCTTTCTAGGAAAGGAGACTCTTTTATTCTGGAGGGTCTGAAGTTCAGAATCGCAGAATTGAGTTTTTGTTATAAACCGGAGGGTCCCCCTTGCGGTGGTGAATCGCGGTTTCAAAATATTTTATTAATTGGCTGGTCGAGCCTTCAATGATTCTTAATAGTTTAAACTTAATTGCTAAAATTGATTGTCTTATATATTAATGTACTAATATATTTGATAAATGTGGATAATAAAATCTTACTCCTTCTTCTCCTCGTCTCTTGTGGTGTGTTGTAATTTCCTTAGTCCTTGGTTTCCCTCGATGGCTACGCCGCTGCTTGACGTGCAATGCCTAATGATGTTTTTTTTGTTTTTTAAATATTTGTATTTTGTGATTTAAGTCACTCTTTACTTTTTTATTCACTGTTAATTTTTTTAAAAATTTGTTCTTATTTATTCTGCGATTGTCACAACACAACAAGCAATGAAGTTTTTGCTCACTTTACTTCAAGTTTGGTTTGGCTTTTCTCCCTATTCTTGGGATACTTGTTTTTTCTTTTTAATTTTTAATGCGTTATTCACATATGTACTACCTCTCGCACGAGGTTTATGCACGTTTACCGGTTAGTGTTCACTAATCGCGACCGTTATGGTTCTAGGGATACATTTCTCTCCCTTTATACGACGAACACGTGCCTTAACGTTGGGCGCCAATTAACTTTCCTGGTGTGGGAAGTATTAAAAAAATATATTCTGTTCCGCTACGCGCGGTAGAAATTAAACAAAGTGTTGGTTTGAGTGACAATATATGGTGCGCTTTGATCATCAAGATGATCACTCAACACGCTTGCCGATTATACACTGATCTTTATTAGTAAAAGCACTTATATTTATATTCTTATATTTCTATGCTTATTACTAAAGATGCTTTGGCATTACATTAAGTGATGAAATGCCAGAGCATTGGATTTCCAATTATTCTCATTATCAAAACAAATAATGGAATATTGGATTTTGCTTACTTATCAAAACAAGTGATATATTGATTTCTTATTAATTAAAGTATTCTGCTGACCAAGCAATAATACTGTGAGAAGATACAATTTGTTTACATTTATCGTTAAGTATCTGTGTGGCTGCTGCCGTTAACTTGCACTACCGTTATGGCTTTCTGTCAACTTCAGTAAGATGTAAAAGATTAATTAACTTAAATATGTAAAGTTAATGAATAGGAGCTACTCAATATCGACTGCTAAATGCGTATATACAAGAAAATCGACTTTATATCTAAATATAAGATTATGGAATTTTTGCAAATGCACTGTTGTTACGGCTTTATGTCAACTTCAGTAAGATGAAGAAGGTTAATTAACTTAAATATATGAAGTTAATGATTGGAAGCATCTCAATATCGATTGCTGAATATGTATATGTAAGAAAATCGAATTTATATTTAAATGTAAGATTATAAAATTCTTCCAAATTCACTGCCGTCATGGCTTTATGTCAACTTCAGTAAGATAAAGAAAGTTTAATAACTTAAATATGTAAAGTTAATGAATAGAAGCAACTCAATATCGACTGCTAAATGTGTATATCTTCTTCTTCTTAATTGGCGTAGACACCGCTTACGCGATTATAGCCGAGTTAACAACAGCGCGCCAGTCGTTTCTTCTTTTCGCTACGTGGCGCCAATTGGATATTCCAAGCGAAGCCAGGTCCTTCTCCACTTGGTCTTTCTGACGGAGTGAAGGTCTTCCTCTTCCTCTTCTTCCCCCGGCGGGTACTGCGTCGAATACTTTCAGAGCTGGAGTGTTTTCATCCATCCGGACAACATGACCTAGCCAGCGTAGCCGCTTTCTTTTAATTCGCTGAACTATGTCAATGGCGTCGTATATCTCGTACAGCTCATCGTTCCATCGAATGCGATATTCGCCGTGGCCAATACGCAAAGGACCATAAATCTTTCGCAGAATTTTTCTCTCGAAAACTCGTAACGTCGACTCATCCTTTGTTGTCATCGCCCAAGCCTCTGCACCATATAGCAGGACGGGAATTATGAGCGACTTATAGAGTTTAGCTTTTGTTCGTCGATAGAGGACTTTACTTTTCAATTGCCTACTCAGTCCGAAGTAGCACCTGTTGGCAAGAGCAATCCTGCGTTGGATTTCCAGGCTGACATTGTTGGTGGTGTTAATGCTGGTTCCAAAATAGACGAAATTTTCTACAACTTCAAAGTTATGACTGTCAACAGTGACGTGGGAGCCAAGTCGCGAGTGCGACGACTATTTTTTTGATGACAGGAGATATATCGTTTTGCCCTCGTTCACTGCCAGACCCATTTTCTGTGCTTAATTTTACTTATGCTTATGCTTTATACCTAAATCTAAGATTATGGAATTCTTCCAAATGCACTGCCCTTATGGCTTTATGTCAACTTCAGCAAGATGAAGGAAGTTAACTTACTGAAATATTTAAAGTTAATGATTTGAAGCAAATCAATATCGATTGGTAAATGCGTATATACAAGATAATCGACTTTATACTTAAATATAAGATTTTGGAATTCTTCCAAATGCACTGCCGTTATGCCTTTATGTCAACTTCACCAAGATGAAGGAAGTTAACTAACTTAAATATTTGAAGTAATTGAATAGAAGCAACTCAATATCGACTGCTTAATGCGTATATACAAGAAAATCGACTTTATATCTCAATATAAGATTATGGAATTTTTGCAAATGCACTGCCGCTATGGCTTCATGTCAACTTCAGTGGGATAAAAAAGGTTAATTAATTAAATACGTGAAGCTAATGATTTGAAGCAAATCAATATCGATTGCTAAATGTGTGTATACAAGAAAATCGACTTTACATCTAAATATAAGATTATGGAATTTTTCCAGGTGCACTGCCGTTATGGCTTTATGTCAACTTCAGCAAGATAAAGGAAGTTAACTTACTTAAATATGTGAAGTTAATGATTTAAAGCAATGCAATTTTGATTGCTAAATGCGTATATACAAGAAAATCGACTTTATACATAAATATAAGATTTTGGAATTCTTCCAAATACACTGCCGTTATGGCTTTATGTCAACTTCAGTAAGATAAAGGAAGTTAATTAGCGTAAATATGTGAAGTTAATGAATAGAAAAAACTCAATGTCAACTGCTAAATTTGTATATACAAGCAAATCGACTTTATACCTCAATATAAAATTATGGAATTCTTCAGAATGCACTGCCGTTATGGCTTTATGTCAACTTCAGTAAGATGCAGAAAATTAACTAACTTAAATATGTGAAGTTAATGATTTGAAGCATCTCAATAACGATTGCTAAATGTGAATATACAAGAAAATCGACTTTATACCTAATTATAAGATTTTGAAATTCCTCCAAATGCACTGTACTTATGGCTTTATGTCAACTTCAGTAAGATGAAGAAAGTTAATCTAGTATATATTATTCTAAGACGAGGTGCTTATTTCCAGAGATCTACAAAACGTACAGAGACAAATAATACATCAAATTAAAGTGTGCGATCTGAAACTTTGCACAAATTTTAGAGATTTCAAATTCATTGAACAACTTTTGATACATTTGCGTTTAAAGTTCTTCAATTTTTACATTAAGCTAATATAAGCAGCGCTTCTACAGAAAAGAGCATATACATATGTAAGAGAATGAATAATTAAAAATGTTTCTGTCATTTGCTTTCGTTACACACATACCCACATACGCGAAGGCGCAAGTGCGAAATCTAACAACAACAATGTTGTCTGCTCGGTAGCAAAATGACAATAAGCATAGATAACTTGATACGAGACTCTTTGGTTCGAGAGAGAGCTGTCAAAACTCGCATTTTTTATAACATTTGCCAATGATGCCACTGCTGAAAAATATTAACTTGGGTATTTAATAAATTATACAAAACACTAAATTAAACACTTTGAAAATGCATACATACATATATATGTAAATGCTGAAATGCAAAATCATTAATTAATTTACATAAACATTTATTTTGCCAAAATGTGTTCGCACAGTTTCATTTCACACTAATTTCGTCAAGTAATTATAGCGCTGCATTTCTGGCATCCCGCCTTTTTCACTAACTGCTGGTTGACGGCACCGTGATTGTGTTTTGTTACCAGCTCAGAAAACAAATCAGCTGCAAGCGAGAGAGCAAGAAAAGAGATTCTAATCAAGTTATCTATGACAATAAGAGAATGACGAATATTACAAATTACATATGTTTGCTTTGGCATGTGCACTGGTACATACATACATATGCATGCGCTAAGGCGCTATCTACGGTTTGACATGCGCTCTCTTCTATGTTGCAGGAATATGTATGGACGAGCTAAGGAACACTGCGCTTTGACATGCGCACTCTACTTTGTTTTGTATTCACACATACATACTTACAAACATATGTATGTATGTATATACATATGTATGGGCGAAGACGCAAGTGCAAAATCTAACAGGAATGTTGTTTTGATTAGAAGTGTTATTGCGTTAGGTAAACTTTGAGTCAGTTCAGTTTTCTTCAAAAAGTCAAGGCGGCTATTACCAGCGAATACATACATACTACATCGAATTTCAGTTCAGATTCAGATTAACTATTAAAAATAAAATGCCAAACCAAAGGCGAATTAGACGAAAAAGGAGTTTAACAGGTCGAAGAAAAGAGGTGAATGTTATAGATAAAAAGGAATTTTTAATTGTTAATGTATGTATGTATATGAATTGACCTGTGTTATTAGAGCCGTAGTCATGCAGGATCTATGGCAAGTTATTTCAAAGCTGCCCTAAACTCCGTAGTTCTTCCGGAATATAGTTCGCTTGGGGGTTTGACTGATATATGTTTACACTGTAAAGCAAAACATTTCGGAAGTGAAACCTGTACCTGTACCTGTACTTTTTATTGTTTTATATTCGTAATATATGTATATACATACTTATTGTCTTAATATTTGGTTGAAATTGTTACTAGGTAAGAAATGGCTTTACGACATGTTGTCATGGCGGAAAAGTTAAACTTCAAGAATTACGTGTACCTGAGTTTTTGAAAGCTGTGTTAGAAAATGATTTGAGCTCTTGGCGGGGACACTATTTGGAGAATATTCGGCAGCTAAATAGTTCGTTTGCTTTTGCATCATTCGAAGCGAAAATTGCGGAGCCTGCAGGGCACGGACCATATTGCTTCCGAATACATGGATCAATATATCATAGGGTAGGTCCATTGCATGCAGATCATCCTTCAGAATCCTCCTACGCCCAGCTGTTTATTCTTGACACGGATCAAGCAACCGATATAAGGGCATAACATAATTCAAACTGCGATAGGTATTTGCTGAGAGAAATCCACGAAATGCTTTCAAATATTAACCCCTTGGCAAATGAGTATAGGCATATGGCGCAGGTTGAACGCGAAGAGGAACAGAGGGCCAGAGAAGAAAATCCCAATGCTCGCCGAATTAGCATGCTACTTTTGCTTAGATCGATTATTACGTGATATTCACCAAAATGAAATACCTTTTATAACCAAATGGAAAGGTTATTTTATTAGGTGGTGATTTCAGGCAAGTTCTTCCTGTGGTGCCCAATAGCTCACGCGCCGCTATAGTTGGTAATTGTTTGAAACGGTGCTCACTTTGGAAATTTTTTAGGTGTCTCAAACTCTCAACGAATATGCGTTCTAAAGAATCCTTATACAACAATTTTCTTTTGCGTGTTGGAGAAGGTCGAGAGCTCTCTCCAGAGTCGAAAATCAATATACCAGAAGAGATAATTTTGCTAAATGAAAATTTAGTGGATTGGGTATTTCAGCCTCAGTCTGGTGTTATTAGTCAAAACCATTTGAAGGATCGGGCAATTTTGTGTCCAAAAACTGATCACTGTACGATAATAAATAGCGAAAGAGTAAATATGTTGCCCGGTGAAAAAGGGTATATTATAGCGTGGATACTGTCGTTCCTAAGATCCTCAAGAGCATGTCGGATTCCCTACAGAATTTCTAAACTCCCTTAATTTCAGTGGAGTACCGCCTCATGAGTTAAGGCTTAAGGTTGGAACAGTTGTGCTGTTAATCCGCAATCTTAATACATATGAAGGATTGGTCAATGGGACTCGCTTGATAGTAAAAGCACTACATTGTAATTGTTAGGAGGTCGAAATTTTAACGCATGGCCAGCTGTATGTCGCATTGAGTCGAGTACGATTTCCTCAAGATATCAAAGTTAAGACTTACGACCAAAATAAAACCACTACGAATGTAGTTTTCCATGAAGTACTTGAATAAATTGAGTTTTTATAAAATTTTTTTTTTTTTTTTTCATTTTAAATAACGGAGTCCCCCGATTATCGGGGGTTATTACCAGTTAACTTTAATATGTGAAGTTAGTGATTTGAAGCATCTCAATATCGATTGCTAAATGTTAATATACAAGAAAATCGACTTGACAATATCGATTGCTAAATGCATATAAACAAGATAATCGACTTTATATCTAAATATAAGGTTATGGAATTTTTGCAAATACACTGCCGTTATGGATTTTTGTCAACTTCAGTAAGATGAAGAAGAATAATTAACTAAAATATATGAAGTTAATGATTTGTAGCATTTCAATAACAATTGCTAAATGTGAATATACAAGAAAATCGACTTTATACCTAAATATCAGATTTTGGAATTCCTCCAAATACGCTGCACTTATGGCTTTATGTCAACTTCAGTAAGATAAAGAAAGTTAAATAACTTAAATATGTGAAGCTAATGAATAGAAGCAACTCAATATCGACTGCTAAATGCGTATATACAAGAAAATCGACTTTATACCTCAATATAAGATTATGGAATTTTTGCAAATGCACTGCCGTTATGGCTTCATGTCAACTTCAGTGGGATGAAAAAGGTTAATTAATTTAAATATGTGAAGTTAATGATTGAATATATGAAGATGATGATTGAAGAATCTCAGTATCGATTGCTACATATGTATATGTAAGAAAATCGAATTTATATCTAAATATAAGATTATGAAATTCTTACAAATGTACTGCCGTCATGGCTTTGTGTCAACTTCAGTAGGATAAAGAAAGTTAATTAGCTTAAATATGTGAAGTTAATGAATAGAAGCAACTCAATATCGACTGCTAAATGTGTATATACAAGAAAATCGAATTTATATCTCAATATAAGACTATGGAATTTTTCCAAATGCACTACCGTTATGGCTTTCTGTCAATTTCAGTAAGAGGAAGAAGGTTAATTAACTTAAATATATGAAGTTAATGATTGGAAGCATCTCAATATCGATTGTTGAATATGTATATGTAAGAAAATCGAATTTATAACTAAATATAAGGTTCAAATGCACTGCCGTTATGGTTTTATGTCAACTTCAGTAATTTGAAGAAAGTTAACTAACTTAAATATGTAAAGTTAATGATTTGAAGCAAATCGATATCGATTGCTAAATGCGTATATACAAGAAGATCGACTTTGTACCTAAACATAGGATTACGGAATTCTTTCAAATACACTGCCGCTATGGCTTTATGTCAACTTCATTAAGACGTAAAAGGTTTATTAACTTAAATATGTAAAGTTAATGATTAGAAGCTACTCAATATCGACTGCCAAATGTGTTTTTACAAGAAAATCGATTTTATACATACATAAATATAAGGTTTTGGAATTCTTCTAAATGCACTACCTTTATGGCTTTATGTCAACTTCAGTAATATGAAGAAAATTAACTAACTTAAATATTTAAAGTAAATGATTTGAAACAAATCAATATCGATTGCTAAATGCGTATATACAAGAATATCGACTTTATACATAAATATAAGATTTTGGAATTCTTCCAAATACACTGCCGTTATGGCTTTATGTCAACTTCGGTAAGATGAAGAAGGTTAATTAATATATGAAGTTAATGATTGGAAGCATCTCAATAACGATTGCTAAATGTGAATATACAAGAAAATCTACTTTACACCTAAATATAAGATTTTGGAGTTCTTCCAAATGCACTGCCCTAATGGCTTTATGTCAACTTCAGTAAGAGGAAGAAAGTTAATTAACTTAAATATGTGAAGCTAATGATTTGAAGCATCTCAATATCGATTGCTAAATGTTAATATACTAGAAAATCGACTTGACAGTATCGATTGCTAAATGCGTATAAACAAGAAAATCGACTTTATACCTAAATATAAGATTTTGAAATTCTTCCAAATTCACTGCCGTCATGGCTTTATGTCAACTTCAGTAATATAAAGAAAGTTATTTATTTATTTATTTAAAAAACGTGAAACAATAATACTATTACTTTTCCACGGAAAAAGGAGCACTGGCTGCCAGGACCTTCGGCGCGCTGATGTAAATATAAAATGTATAGTTATTGCTTAATTAAGTCTTAGGTGTAAAAGTTAACAAAATGTTCTGTAGCTAATAGAAAAGTATTAAGAAAAAAATAAATAATAAGTAATGGGAAGTTTATAATTATAATCATATTTGTGGTTTTAATCCTGTTTGTACTAAGAATGCTGATATTTTTGTTACGTTTTCGGAGGAACTCGTTTGTAACAGAGCAGACGGTATTTGGTCGTCGAAAATATTTTTTCTAATCGCTGCGAAATGTGGGCAGTCGTCGAGTAAATTATAGGCTGTTAAAGCTAACGACGGGCAAAGTTGGCAAACTGGTGGACTAGAACGATTTAGGATGTGCGCATGTGTTGCAATTGTGTGTCCTAGGCGTAATCGGATAAATGCTTTGATGTCGTTGCACCGGCAGCTGGAGGGATAGCTTGGTTTTATCCTGTTCGGGTTATTCGAAGTAAATTGGTGCTGGATAGATCTCCAAGTCTTCATATGTGAGCTATTGTGCTAATGTCGGTTTTTGACTCATCTGTGAAAACGAATTTCCAGTCTGGGAGCAGTGGAGTTGTATATTCCGCGAAAAGGCGTTGAAATACTGTGGGGGAGGTACTACTTTTTCCGTATTTCTCCAAGTTTAGCATGAAACACGATTTGTTTATCATTCAAGGCGGAGAAGATATTTTTTGACGGAGAGAAGGGAATGTGATATCAAGCTCTCTGGCGTATTCGATGCAGAGGAATATTGACGACTTATGACTTGAAGACTTTTTCCGTTGCAGCTCGGATAACACTGTTTCGTAAAGAATATTATTGTAACAGAGAAACAGCTTCGGTATGAGTTTTTTTAGGTTAAGTGTAAATCTTTCTTCGATTGTGGATAGCCCCGCTTCCAGAAGTATGAATTGTGTTGGCGATGTCGGAAAAGCGCGAAGACTTCTGCGCACAGCCATGTGGTATGCTGAATACAGTAACTTGATGACACTTTTCGCGCAGTTGCCATAGATGGGTAGGCCATAATCTATCTTCGATAATATAAGAGCTCTGGTTACATTTATTAGTGTTGACGAGTTAATTAAGCAGTGTTTGGATGATAGATATTTAATAATGTTAAGCCTAGCAGCCAGCTGCTTTCTTAAATATAAAAAATGTTTTTTGAAAGTTAATTTTTTATCAAAAATTAAACCTAGAAACTTAAGTTTATTAGCATTTACAACTGGAATATTGTTATAAACTAATGTAAAGTAATTACATTTGTGTTTGCGGCAAACATGGAAATTCTTACATTTGTTTAAAGATACGTTGGCTCCAGATGATTCGGACCATATACTTAAATCAGCTAATATATTAGTAAAATCTTGTTTAACAAGGTTTAGGTCATTTAGTTTAGAGACCAATAATAAATCGTCAGCATAGCATATATAAAAAATATTTTTATACTTATCAATTATGTGACAAACTTCATTGAATGCAGCGGTAAACAAAATGACAGATAGCGGGGAACCTTGGGGAATACCATTATGTAAAGAGAAATAAGCCGAAAAGGTGTTATTTACTTTGGAAACAAATCTGCGATTAGTGAGAAAAGACTGGATAATTTTAAGGAATTTTCCACCAAGGTTTCATTTTACCAACTGACGTAAAACTACATGAGCTCCCACGCGGTCAAAGGCTTTCTCGAAGTCTATACTGAGCACGGAAAGGTGGTTTCTATTGGAAAGAGCAGTATAAGCATAGCTTTCGAAGAGGAGCAAGGCATCAATGGTGCCATGCCCCTCTTTAAAAGCCACTTGCTGCGGACTAATGGAGTTATTGTTTATGGCATACCACGAAATACGATGAGCTATAATTTTTTCGAAAAGTTTACCTAAACAGCTAAGCGGTGAAATGGGTCTGAAACCTGAAGCTTCTGTTGCAGGACTACTTGACTTAGGAATGGGGATAATAATAGCGTTTTTCCAGGTTTGGGGGTAAATACCTTAATTTAGAATGTTGTTGTATAACTTAATTAATCTGGCCATCAAACATGAAGGTAGATGTTGCAACATGGGGTACGATATTCTGTCGGCACCCGGGGTTTTGCCTGAGAAAGAGGATAGTGTAGACTGTAGTTCAATATGTTCTATATTGCAATCTGTGATGTTAGACAAAGAATAAGGGGAAGTACTGAGATATTTGTTTTTGTCTGAAATGAAAGTGGCATGAAAGTTTGAGTCCTGCGAGTATTTTGACCAGTATGCTGCGAAGTAGTTAGATAGCTGTTTTGCGTTGACGATAGGCCCATTAGCATTACTTATGGAGATCAACTGGGATTGCGGGTATATTCCAGATAATTTTTTAATATCGGACCATGCTTTTTTCGGGTTTGTTTTATGGTTGATAGATTCCGAGAAATTATTTAAGCTGTCCCTTTTAGATTGTTTTGCTTTCCTACGAAACATCGCGTTAGCCTTTTTATACATAATTAAATTTTGGTTTGATCTTGTCCGTCTATATTCCGACCAATAAAAGCGCTTTACATTTCTTAATTGTGATAGCTCAGGAGACCAGTACGGCATAGTTTTAGTAAAGATTTTATTACTGGATTGTGGAATGGAAAGGTGAGCAGAAGTCCGAATAATTTTTGTAATTGTGGCAACTTCTTTGTTGATATTGTCCGAATAGGGGTATTTTTCGCAAAGGTCGCTGGCAGTATGTTGAAACTTTTCCCAGTTCGCTATATCTGTTAGGAACTTTGGAATGGGTTGGGCCTTAAAGACTGACGGAGTGCGTAAAATTGTAAGAATAGGGAAGTGATCGCTGGCGTGGAGGTGGGGAAGGGTATTGCTAGTTAGTTTAGGGGCGATGTTGGAGGAACATAATGTAAGGTCAACAGAGGTAAAAGTTTCGTGTGTGGAAAAGTGAGTCGGTTTGTTGTCATTAAGTAAAGTGAGGTTTTCTGAAAATATCATATCTTCTATGATAGCACCTCGATTGTTGCAAAGAGTTGATCCCCAAAGGGGACTCCAGGCGTTAAAGTCCCCAACTATAACGAATGAAGTAGAAACTGATCGCAAAATGTTTCTAAGTTCGCTGCATGTGAAGTTTTGTAGAGGTGGTATATAGAGAGCCACGATACTAAATTTTAAAGATAGTGAAACTTCTATTGCAATTGTTGCAATATTTGAAGTAATGAGAACTTGTCTATGGAGTATCGATTTTTTTTTCAAAACTGCAATGCCTTGCTTGTTAGTTTTGTTTTGAGGCAAGTTGTAAAAATAGCTTTGGTACTGATGGGGCGAAGCTGCTGATTTATCAGCAGCAATATTAGTCTCTTGGAGACAGACAACGTTTGGCGAATGTTCTTTGAACAGAAGTTCTAGTTGCGTGTAATTGTTGAGGTAACCGTGCATATTCCACTGTAGGATCTTAAACATTGAGAGCGGGAGAGAGATTGTCACAAAATTAATATGCTATGATAACAAATATGTATGTATGTTAATAATTGCATTCGTCTATAGACATAAATTGCTCTTTCGAGTTGTTTTCATTATGTTGAGGTATAGTTTGGTTTAAAGAGAGATTGACAATTGAGGTGTCAGCTGTCTCTTTCATGGAAGCGTCTGCTTCTGTTTTGTTTTGGTAAGCGTTAGTTTGCAAAATGATGTTTGTGAGTGTAGATTCGAGATTGAAGGGAGTGTGTAATAGAGTCTGCGAAAGAGGTGTAAAAGAGGAAACTAGGGCATTGTTAGGTTGTTGATTGTTGTTGTTTTGTGGTGAGTGGTTAGGTAAAGAAGAAATTATTTGAGGTGGGTTAACAGAAGAAATCTCAGATGAAGTAGTAATCGGTGATTTGTTTAATGAGATGGGTGGTGAGGTTAGAGATTTGGAGCTTTGAGTAGGGTTATTATTTGATTTTTGTGCTTCTTTAGCTGCCTCGGCGAAAGAGAAGTTAAGCATCGATGGTGTTTGTGCTTTGTAAAGCTTAAGTGATTCGCGCATGGAACATTTGTTTTGACATTTTATTTTAAGTATTTCTTTCGTTTGCATGTATTTCGGGCACGTGTTGGCAGATGACGGGTGGTTACCAGAGCAGTTTGCACAGAGCGTGCGAGAGCATGGGGGAGGATGGGGGGGAAGATTGCATGACATACATACGGGCGCATTTTTGCAGTGTTTGGCGGTATGACCAAGCCGTTGACAAGTTTTGCACCGCATTGGGTTAGGGTAGTAGGGTTTCACTTTAGCGCTACGCCAAGAAAAGTTAACTTTATCTGGTAGCTCGAACCGATCAAAAGTAAGTAGCACAACTCCAGTGAATTGTGAAACTCCTTCCGCAGTTTTCGAAAATTTGTACACTCCGACTACGCCTTGGTTACTCATATTTTCAATTATTTCTTTTTCACTGACATTGTTTAGGCAGGGTGCATAGATTGTACCTTTTACGCTACTAAGATTGTCATGATATTTTACAACAATTTCGCACACACCATGTAGCTTTTTAGTTGAAATGAACCTTTGGGCAATTTGGTTGTTTTTCACAGGCAGTAGAAGATTGCCAGCACGTAATTCAGAAATCGAAATAATTTCTTTACTAATAGCTTCTAATGCTTTATGTACGGCGAAACAAGAATAATTAGAGATAGGTTTCGTTGAATCGGAAGCACTAATAATAATAAATTAGGGTTTTCTTTCCTAGACTAAGGCAAGTCGGGAAAATTAAGGGGCGTGTATGAGGGTTTCTTTCTGTTATTACGGAGGTTGGGTGGCCCGGGGGCCATGATTATTATATCTACACACTTGATTCACTTGTTTAGAAAACACTTGAAGGAAAAACGATATGCGGTATAATAATAAAACAGAGATTTACTAAGCAAACACGTGCACGTAAAACGGATGTGTACTGTGCGAAATACGCAAAAGTTAAGCCGAAACACGTCTACACAGAGCGAGCTTTAGTCGATGACTGTAAAGAAAGTTAATTAGGGTAAATATGTGAAGTTAATGAATAGAAGCAACTCCATATCGACTGCTAAATGTGTATATACAAGAAAATCGACTTTATACCTCAATATAAAGTTATGGAATTCTTCAAAATGCACTGCCGTTATGGCTTTATGTCAACTTCACTAAGATGCAGAAAGTTAACTAACTTAAATATGTGAAGTTAATGATTTGAAGCTTCCCAATAACGATTGCTAAATGTGAATATACAAGCAAATCGACTTTATACCTAAATATAAGATTTTGGAATTCCTCCAAATGCACTGTACTTATGGCTTTATGTCAACTTCAGTAAGATGAAGAAAGTTAATTAACTTAAATATGTGAAGTTAATGAATAGAAGCAACTCAATATCGACTGCTAAATGCGTATATGCAAGAAAATCGAATTTATATCTAAATATAAGATTATGAAATTTTTGCAAATGCACTGCCGTTATGGCATTATGTCAACTTCAGTAAGATGAAGAAGGTTAATTAACTTAAATATATGAAGTTAATGATTGGAAGCATCTCAATATCGATTGCTGAATATGTATATGTAAGAAAATCGAATTTATATCTAAATATAAGATTATGAAATTCTTCCAAATGCACTGCCGTCATGGCTTTATGTCAACTTCAGAAAGATAAAGAAAGTTAAATAACTTAAATATGTGAAGTTAATGAATAGAAGCAACTCAATATCGACTGCTAAATATGTATATACAAGAAACTCGACTTTATAACTAAATATAAGGTTTTGGAATTCTTCCAAATGCACTGCCGTTTTGGCTTTATGTCAACTTCGGTAAGATGAAGAAAGTTAATTAACATAAATATGTGAAGTTAATGAATAGAAGAAACTCAATATCGACTGCTAAATATGTACATACAAGAAAATCGACTTTATACCTAAATATAAGGTTTAGGAATTCTTCCAAATGCACTGCCGTTTTGACTTTATGTCAACTTCGGTAAGATGAAGAAAGTTAATTAACTTAAATATGTGGAGTTAATGATTCGAAATAATGCAATATCGATTGCTTAATATGAATATACAAGAAAATCGACTTTATATCTCAATATAAGATTACGGAATTTTTGCAAATGAACTGCCGTTATGGCTTCATGTCAACCTCAGTGGGATGAAAAAGGTTAATTAACTTAAATATGTGAAGTTAATGATTTGAAGCATCTAAGTATCGACTGCTACATATGTATGTATATGTAACAAAATAGAATTTATATCTAAATATAAGATTATGGAATCTCCAAATGCACTGCCCTTATGGCTTTATGTCAACTTCAGCAAGATAAAGGAAGTTAACTAACTTAAATATTTGAAGTTAATGATTTGAAGCAAATCAATATCGATTGCTAAATGCGTATATACAAGAAGATCGACTTTGTTATTAAATAGAGGATTATGGAATTCTTCCAAATGCACTGCCGTTTTGGCTTTGTGTCAACTTCGGTAAGATGAAGAAAGTTAATTAACTTAAATATGTGAAGTTAATGATATGAAGCAACTCAACATCGATTGCTTAATATGAATATACAAGAGAACCGACTTTATATCTCAATATAAGATTACGGAATTTTTGCAAATGAACTGCCGTTATGGCTTCATGTCAACCTCAGTGGGATGAAAAAGGTTAATTAACTTAAATATGTGAAGTTAATGATTTGAAGCATCTCAGTATCGACTGCTACATATGTATGTATATGTAACAAAATCGAATTTATATCTAAATATAAGATTATGGAATCTTCTAAATGCACTGCCGTTATGGCTTTATGTCAACTTTTGTACGTGGAAGACAGTTAACTAACTTAAATATGTGAAGCTAATGATTTGAAGCAATGCAATATCGATTGCTAAGGTTGTGTATACAAGAAAATCGATTTTATACATAAATATAAGATTGTGGAATTCTTCTAAATGCACTGCCGTAATGGCTTTATATCAAATTCAGTAAGATGAAGAAAGTTAACTAACTTAAATATGTGAATTTAATGATTAGAAGCTACTCATTATCGATTGCTAAATGTGTGTGTACAAGAAAATCGACTTTATATCTAAATAAAAGATTATGGAATTTTTCCAAGTGCACTGCCGTTATGGCTTTATGTCAACTTCAGCAAGATAAAGGAAGTTAACTAACTTAAATATGTGAAGTTAATGATTTAAATCAATGCAATATCGGTTGCTAAATGTGTATATACAAGAAAATCGACTTTATACCTAAATATAAGATTTTGGAATTCTTCCAAATGCACTGCAGTTATGGCTTAATGTCAACTTCAGTAAGATGCAGAAAGTTAATTAACTTAAATATGTGAAGTTAGTGATTTGAAGCATCTCAATAACGATTGCTAAATGTGCATATACAAGAAAATCGACTTTATACCTTAATATAAGATTTTGGAATTCTTCCAAATGCACTGCAGTTATGGCTTTATGTCAACTTCAGTAAGATGCAGAAAGTTAATTAACTTAAATATGTGAAGTTAGTGATTTGAAGCGGCTCAATAACGATTGCTAAATGTGCATATACAAGAAAATATAAAAGGTTATGGAATTTTTGCAAATGCACTGCCGTTATGGCTTATTGTCAACTTCAGTAAGATGAAGAAGGATAATTAACTTAAATATATGAAGTTAATGATTGGAAGCATCTCAATATCGATTGCTAAATATGTATGTAGGACTGTGTAAACGGACAACAAGACTGAAACAGAAATGCAACACTGCGTAGAGAACAGATGTGACAGCAGCGAACGGACTGGAATGACAACGAAAGAGTAGGTGAGAAGACGAATTAAAGACAGACAATTGGACAGACCACGCAATACCACCGGCGACCACGGACCACGGACCACTCCACTCTGCGTGTATGTGTGCAATCAAGGTTACATAAAATAAAATTGTGTGCAAATTGTGAACCAACCCTACATCTGCATTTACATTTACATTTATATTTACATTTACATTTTTAATAAATATTACAACAACGGAAGAGAAGGTAATTTGTGAATAAATCCTACAAGTGGTTTCAGAAGTGATTTAAGTGCGATTTAAAGTGAAAATTTGTAATATTCTATACGCGTTCATACAAGTGGTCCGTGGTGCGCGAAAATTGCGGTATCCAAATCGCATAACGGATGAGTGGCAAAGCCTAGCGGGCGAAAGGAGCGCTAGCAACAATGCGCAGCGTCGGCGAAGACGCAGTAGTAGCAGTAGCAGTAACAGCATCAGCAGTAGTAGCAGTAGCAGCAGTAGCAGTAACAGCACCAGCAGTAGTAGCAGCAGCAGCAGTGGCAGTAACAGCCCCAGCAGTAGTAGCAGTAGCAGCAGCATCAGCAGTAACAGCAGCATCAGCGTCAGTAACAGCAGCAGTAACGGCGGGTTTATACAGTGCGTCCGGTAAAGTACAGTTCATCGTTGGAGGTGGCGTCACATTCCAATGGGGAAAACAGCTAAGTCTTTTGATATACATATATATAATTGTAAAGTTTTTGAGTAACGTAAAATAAGTGATTGAATATTTTTGTATAAATTTTGTGAAAATTTATAGCGAATATCGCAACAAACTTTTATTAATTAAAATACGTTTTTTTTTTAAATTCTTACGTGAGATATATATGTATATATAGAGAGAATATAAGAAAGTTAAATGCGGATATGCGGATATTGTAATAAAATCCGAATCATAGAAAATATTTTACTTCAAAACTGTACGCGAAAGATTAAAACAAATATTGTAATAAAATTTGTTTAACAAACAAGTTATTAAATTGTACACGGAAATTGTAAACGCGGATGTTGCTATCGAATTGAATAACATAAAAGTTATTGTATGCGGAAAAAGCGTATATTTTAACGCAAGCTAAAAGGAAATATTATTATTGAAAATAAGATTTTTAGAATACTATCGATTTTTTTTGTTCAACACTATAAATTATGAACCGCAAAGAAGTTTTTGAGCTGACTGTTGACGGTCTGAAGAAAAGTTTAGGCGACTTAGGGCTATCGACTATTGGACGGAAAGCGACACTACAAGACAGACTGATGGAGCATTTCGGCCTGACTGTGAGTGACGGTTCCGAAACTGATGTGGAAGGGGTGGAAAGCCAACGAAGTGTGCGTGAGGTTAGAGTCGAATACCATAACTTTACTCTCCGAGATGTTGAGGACTCAATGACTTCGTTTAAAGGAACAGGTCGTCCAAGTTTCGAACAATGGCTTGAGGATTTTGAGGCAAACGCATCAGCAGTGCATTGGAACGAGCTGCAGAAATTCATCTACGCAAAACAACTGTTGAAGGGTGCGGCAAAGATTTTTATAAGGAGCCAGAGAGGAATAAGCAGCTGGAGTTCACTAAAACTTGCGCTGCGGCAGGAATTTGGTATAGCATTATCATGGATTGAAGTACACCGTACTTCACATAGTCGTCGGAAGCGACATGGGGAAGATCTTCGAGAATATTTATACGTTTTAATGGAGTTGGGGAAACCAATAGACCTAGAAGACTCAAGCCTAATAGAATATTTCATCGAAGGCATACCAGACTCAAGGTCGAACAAAAGTAACCTATACCAGGCGAAAACTATACAGGACTTGAAGGAGCAGATCAAGGTATACGAGAATATTCGTTACAGTCAGTCACAACCCGTGAATGGGAACCAGAAGAGGGCATCGTCGTCAAAGAAGGATTTCCAGAAAGTAGTTCCATTTAGCATGAAATGTTTTGTCTGCGGGGATTCATCACATCTCGCGAGAAGTTGTCCACGCAATAACACACCGTGTTACAATTGCGGTAAAGAGGGTCATCGTGCAGCTAACTGTAAGGCAGGAAGGAAAACTCATAAATCGGAACAAAGCAACGTCAATAATATGACGGATGAAGGAGAAATCGTAAAATCGGAGAAGCGGAGTGGATTGATATTTAAGGATATAAGTTTTTAACGGAAAATCTGCGTCGGCATTAATCGACACAGGTAGCGACTTATGTATTATACGTTACGATACGTTAAACATACTTAGTCTGGATGTTGACTTAAGTAATGAACAGCGCCAGTTGATGGGTATCGGTACCAGCAAACTTACAACAATAGGTAGCTTTACCACACCCATCGGGGTAGACAACATAAAGTTGGAAGTAAAATTTCACGTAGTGAGAGAGCGAGACATCAAATATGCGCTCGTGATTGGTAACGACGTTTTGAGGCAAGTCGATTTATTTGTTACGGAACATGGCGCCGAGTTCAGGCAGAAGAAGGTGGAGGAAAAGCCACAGAGCAAGGAGGAGTTGAATACTGGAGCAGTAAGGAAAGATCGCAGTTTTGGGTCAGCGAAGCCTAAGAAGTTTGATGTGAAAGAAAAAGTGAGCACAAGGGTGCATGAAGATGAGGAGCAGTATATGGAAGCCGTTAGGAAGTATCGCAACAAAATCCATGATAGAAGGGCTTTGGAAGTAGCAGACAATGAGAGCGAGGGCGCTGTTGTGGCTAAGGAGCCGAAAGAGATTTCAGAAGCGAGTTCGAAGTTGGTTCATGAGACTGCGGAGATGGGCACCGATGCTAGGAACAACCCAATTGATGAAGGTGATAACAGGATTGCTGAACTGAGCGAAGAGTTTTGAACCCTGTGTATGGTCGCAGGAATGGAGAAGGTACCTGTGGACGAAGTCGATCTTTCACACCTCATCAAAGAGCAAGCAACTATAGTAAGAAGAATGGTAACGAATTATAAGCCTACAAGCAATTCGAATTCGACAGTAGAGATGAAGATCTTACTTTCAGATGACACCCCAGTATATGAAAATCCCAGACGGATGTCATACACCGATAGACAGGAAGTGGATGAACAAGTAAAGGAGTGGTTGAAGGATGGGATCATTAAACCCAGTAATTCAAATTATGCGTCACCAGTGGTGTTGTTTTCGAAGAAAGATGGAAAGAAACGTTTGTGTTGCGATTATCGGCGATTAAACACAAAGATAGTTCGCGATAACTTCCCGATGCCAAATATCGACGATGTTATCGAAAAGTTACAGGGTGCTAATGTTTTTACAACACTGGATCTTAGGAATGGATTTTTCCATGTCCCAGTGGAGCCTTCCTCAATTAAGTACACCGCATTCGTTACATACAACGGGCAATACGAATTCCAATACGTGCCCTTTGGTATATCGAATTCGCCGGCAGTTTTTTCAAGGTTTATTTCAGCAGTATTTAGAGATCTTATACAAGACGATACTATGGTGGCTTACATGGACGATTTAGTTATTCCCTCCAAGGATTACACTGAAGGCGTACACAGTTTAGAACGAGTTCTACGAAGAGCTGAAGAATATGGTTTGCGGATGAAATGGGACAAATGTCAGTTCCTTATAAGTAAAATAGACTTTCTAGGCTATGTTATAGAAGACGGTTCGATTAAACCGTCTGATGCAAAAACGAAAGCGATTAGGAATTTCCCATTGCCACATGACCAGAAGGCTTTGCAGAGATTCCTGGGATTGACATCATACTTTAGGAGATTTGTCGATGGATATGCTGTAATAGCCAAACCACTGTCGTATCTACTCAGGAAAGAGGCTAAGTTCGAGTTGCCCGACAAGCAGTTGGAGGCATTCCAGAAGTTGAAGTCAGCATTGATCAGCGCACCAGTCCTAATGTTATACAACCCGAAAGCAGTGGCTGCGGTACATACCTACGCTTGTATGTCCGGGTACGGAGCAGTGCTACTCCAGAAGGATTTCGACGATCAAGCGTTCCATCCAGTTCAATACATGAGTCGGAAGACAAAACCAGCAGAAGAAAAGTACCATTCGTACGAGCTCGAGATACTACCGATTATAGAAGCACTTCAGAAGTGGAGAGTATATTTCTTGGGGATAAGTTTTAAGATAGTAACAGATTGTAATGCATTCGCAATGACGATGCGGAAACGAGGTGTGCCATTAAGAGTATCTCGTTAGGCAATGTTCCTACAAGACTTTTGCTACGAGATAGAACATAGAAACGGTTCAAAAATGAGACATGTAGATGCGTTGAGTAGGGTATCTTGTCTCATTATAGAAGATTCCCTAATCCACCGGCTGAAGCAAGCACAGGAAGAGGACGATTGGGTACGAGCTGTGTTAAAGGTTTTGGAAAAGAGCGACTACGAAGACTTTTATATCAAACATGGAGTACTGTATAAGGATTCAACAAGAGAACTCCTAGTAGTTCCCTCAGTTATGGAAAACGAAATCATCAACATGGCACATAGGCAAGGACACTTTCCCATCAAGAAAACGGAAGAAGCAGTAGAGAAAACATTTTATATACCAAATTTAAATACGAAGGCGACAAAGGTTGTAAGAAGTTGCGTAGAGTGTATCGTCAACGATACGAAGTCAGGAAAGAAAGAAGGTTTCCTAAATCCCATTAATAAAAAGGACAAGCCTTTGGGAACATTACATCTCGATCACGTTGGTCGTCGAATGCTTAAAGAAAAGAGAAGCCGTTTTTGGAAATCCGAGGCATGTCATAACAGACAGAGGCATGGCCTTTACTTCGAATTTGTTTAAACAGTACTGCGAGGATGAGGAAATCCAGCTTTTATTAATAGCGACGGGAGTGCCACGAGCAAACGGGCAAGTGGAGCGCGTGCATCGGATTATTATTCCAATGATAGCTAAGTTGGGAGACGAGAGTTCGGGATACTGGTACAAGCATGTGGATCGCGTGCAGCAAATAATCAACAGCACGCCGCCAAAGAAGCACCAGGCAACACCTTTTAGAATTATGACTGGACTTGAGATGCGATTGAAAGGAATACCACATTTACTCGAACTGCTGGAGGAATCAGCCATCTAAGAGCTCGATGCAGAACGCGAGGAAATTCGTCAGGAGACACGACACAATATTCAGCAAGAAAATAGGAGAACATTCAACAAAAGGCGAAGAGTAGAGGTCGACTATAATAAAAACGAGCTAGTAGCCATCAAGCGAACGCAGTATGGAGCAGGATTGAAACTTAATTCAAAATTCTTCGGGCCATATAAAATTTTTAAAAAGATGGCACACGGAAAATATGAAGTCGAGAAGATCGGTGACCATGAAGGACCACGACGGACGATAACAATTGCTGAATTTATAAAGAAGTGGAACCCATCATTCGGGGCCGAATGAACAGTCAGGATAGCCGAATGTAGGACTGTGTAAACGGACAAAAAGACTGAAACAGAAATGCAACACTGCGTAGAGAACAGATGTGACAACAGCGAACGGACTGGAATGACAACGAAACAGTAGGTGCGAAGACGAATTAAAGACAGACAATTGGACAGACCACGCAAGACCACCGGCGACCACGGACCACGGACCACTCCACTCTACGTGCATGTGTGCAATCAAGGTTACATAAAATAGTGAGAATCCAACTTAAATTTTAAATAAACATACAATAATTAAGAAACGGCAAATTGTGAACCAACCCTACAACTACATTTACATTTACATTTATATTTATACTTACATTTTTAATAAATATTACAACAACGGAAGAGACGGTAATGTGTGAATAAATCCTACATGTATATGTAAGAAAATCGAGATTATATCTAAATATAAGATTATGAAATTCTTACAAATGCACTGCCGTCATGGCTTTATGTCAACTTCAGTAAGATAAATAAAGTTAAATAACTTAAATATGTGAAGTTAATTAAAAGAAGCAACACAATATCGACTGCTAAATGCGTATATACAAGAAAGTAGACTTTATAAATAAATATAAGATTATGAAATTCTTCCAAATGCACTGCCGTTATGGCTTTATGTCAACTTCTGTAAGATGAAGACAGTTAACTAACTGAAATATGTGAAGTTAATGATTTGAAGCAATGCAGTATCGATTGCTAAGTGTGTGCATACAAGAAAATCGATTTTACACATAAATATAAGATTTTGGAATTTTTCTAAATGCCCTGCCGTTGTGGCTTTATGTCAAGTTAAATAAGACAAAGAAAGTTAACTAACTTAAATCTGTGAAGTTAATAATTAGAAGCTACTCATTATCGATTGTTAAATGTGTAAACAAAAAAATCTACTTTATATCTAGATATAAGATAATGGAATTTTTCCACGTGCACTGACGTTATGGCTTGATGTCAACTTCAGCAAGATGAGGGAAGTTAACTAACTTAAATATGTGAAGTTAATGATTTGAAGCAATGCAATAGCGATTGCTAAATGCGTATAAACAAAAAAGCGACTTTATACCTCAATATGCGTTTTTGGAATTCTCCCAAAGGCACTGCCGTTTTGGCTTTATGTCAACTTCAGTAAGATAAAAAAAGTTAATTAGCTTAAATATGTGAAGTTAGTGAATAGAAGCAACTCAATATCGAATGCTAAATGTGTATATACAAGAAAATCGATTTTATATCTAAATATAAGTTTATGGAATTTTTGCAAATGCACTGCCGTTATGGCTTTATGTCACTTTCAGTAAGATGAATAAAGTTAATAATCTTAAATATGTAAAGTTAATGTTCAGAAGCTACACAATATCGATCGCTAGATGTGTGTATAAAAGAAAATCGACTTTATATCCATATATAAGATTATGGAATTTTTCCAAGTGCACTGCAGTTATGGCTTTATGTCAGCTTCAGTATGATAAAGAAAGTTAACTAACTTAAATCTGTGAAGTTAATGATTTGAAGCAACTCAATGTCGATTGTTAAAAGCGAATAACCCAGAAATCAACTTTATAGCCAAATATAAGATTTTGGAATTCTTCTAAATGCACTGCCGTTATGGCTTTATGTCAAATTCAGCAAGATGAAGAAAGTTAACTAACTTAAATATGTGAATTTAATGATTAGAAGTTACTCAATATCGATTGCCAAATGTGCGTATTCAAGTAAATCGATTTTGTACCGAAATATAAGATTAGGAAAATCTTCCAAATGCACTGCCGTTATGGCTTTACTTCAACTTCAGTAAGATGAAGAAAGTTAATTAACTTAAATATGTGAAGTTAATGATTTAAAGCATCTCAATAACGGTTGCTAAATGTGCATATATATAAGAAAATCGACTTTATACCTCAATATAAGATTATGAAATTTTTGCAAATGCACTGCCGTTATAGCTTTATGTCAACTTCTGTAAGATGAAGACAGTTAACTATTTGAAATATGTGAAGATAATGATTAGTAGCTACTCAAGATCGACTGCTAAATGCGCAAATACAAGAAAATCGACTTTATACCCATTATAAGATTTTGGAATTTTTGCAAATGCACTGCCGTTATGGCTTGATGTCAACTTCAGTGTGATGAAAGAGGTTAATAAATTTAAATATGTGAAGTTAATGATTTGAAGCATCTCGGTATCGATTGCTACACATGTATGTATATGTAAGAAAATCGAACTTTTATCTAAATATAAGATTATGGAATCTTCCAAATGCACTGCCGTTATAGCTTTATGTCAACTTCTGTAAGATGAAGACAGTTAACTAACTGAAATATGTGAAGTTAATGATTTGAAGCAATGCAGTATCGATTGCTAAGTGTGTGTATACAATAAAATCGATTTTATACATAAATATAAGATAAAGAAAGTTAACTAACTTAAATCTGTGAAGTTAATGATTAGAAGCGACTCATTATCGATTTCTAAATGTGTATGCAAGAAAATCTACTTTATATCTAGATATAAGATAATGGAATTTTTCCAAGGGCACTGCCGTTATGGCTTGATGTCAACTTCAGCAAGATGAAGGAAGTTAACTAACTTAAATATGTGAAGTTAATGATTTGAGGCAATGCAATAACGATTGCTAAATACGTATGTACAAGAAAATCGGCTTTATACATAAGTATAAGGTTTTGGAATTCTTCCAAATGCACTGCCGTTATGGCTTTATGTCATCTTCAGTAAGATAAAGAAAGTTAATTAACTTAAACATGTGAAGTTAGTGAATAGAAGCAACTCAATATCGAATGCTAAATGTGTATATACAAGAAAATCGATTTTATATCTAAATATAAGTTTATGGAATTTTTGCAAATGCACTGCCGTTATGGCTTTATGTCATTTTCAGTAAGATGAATAAAGTTAATAATCTTAAATATGTAAAGTTAATGTTCAGAAGCTACACAATATCGATCGCTAGATGTGTGTATAAAAGAAAATCGACTTTAAATCCATATATAAGATTATGGAATTTTTCCAAGTGCACTGCAGTTATGGCTTTATGTCAGCTTCAGTATGATAAAGAAAGTTAACTAACTTAAATCTGTGAAGTTAATGATTTGAAGCAACTCAATGTCGATTGTTAAAAGCGAATAACCCAGAAATCAACTTTATAGCCAAATATAAGATTTTGGAATTCTTCTAAATGCACTGCCGTTATGGCTTTATGTCAAATTCAGCAAGATGAAGAAAGTTAACTAACTTAAATATGTGAATTTAATGATAAGAAGTTACTCAATATCGATTGCCAAATGTGCGTATACAAGTAAATCGATTTTGTACCGAAATATAAGATTAGGAAATTCTTCCAAATGCACTGCCGTTATGGCTTTACTTCAACTTCAGTAAGATGAAGAAAGTTAATTAACCTAAATATGTGAAGTTAATGATTTAAAGCATCTCAATAACGGTTGCTAAATGTGCATATATAAGAAAATCGACTTTATACCTCAATATAAGATTATGAAATTTTTGGAAATGCACTGCCGTTATAGCTTTATGTCAACTTCTGTAAGATGAAGACAGTTAACTAACTGAAATATGTGAAGATAATGATTAGTAGCTACTCAAGATCGACTGCTAAATGCGTAAATACAAGAAAATCGACTTTATACCCATTATAAGATTTTGGAATTTTTGCAAATGCACTGCCGTTATGGCTTGATGTCAACTTCAGTGTGATGAAAGAGGTTAATAAATTTAAATATGTGAAGTTAATGATTTGAAGCATCTCGGTATCGATTGCTACACATGTATGTATATGTAAGAAAATCGAACTTTTATCTAAATATAAGATTATGGAATCTTTCAAATGCACTGCCGTTATAGCTTTATGTCAACTTCTGTAAGATGAAGACAGTTAACTAACTGAAATATGTGAAGTTAATGATTTGAAGCAATGCAGTATCGATTGCTATGTGTGTGTATACAAAAAAATCGATTTTATACATAAATAGAAGATAAAGAAAGTTATCTAACTTAAATCTGTGAAGTTAATGATTAGAAGCGACTCTTATCGATTTCTAAATGTGCATGCAAGAAAATCTACTTTATATCTAGATATAAGATTATAGAATTTTTCCAAGGGCACTGCCGTTATGGCTTGATGTCAACTTCAGCAAGATGAAGGAAGTTAACTAACTTAAATATGTGAAGTTAATGATCTGAGGCAATGCAAAAACGATTGCTAAATACGTATGTACAAAAAAATCGACTTTATACATAAGTATAAGGTTTTGGAATTCTTCCATATGCACTGCCGTTATGGCTTTATGTCATCTTCAGTAAGATAAAGAAAGTTAATTAACTTAAATATGTGAAGTTAGTGAATAGAAGCAACTCAATATCGAATGCTAAATGTGTATATACAAGAAAATCGATTTTATATCTAAATATAAGTTTATGGAATTTTTGCAAATGCACTGCCGTTATGGCTTTATGTCATTTTCAGTAAGATGAAAAAGGTTAATTAATTTAAATATGTGAAGTTAATGATTGGAAGCATCGCAGTATAAATATAAGATTTTTTAATTCTTTCAAATGCACTGCTTCTATAGCTTTATGTCAACTTCAGTAAGATGAAAAAAGATAGTTAACTTAAGTATGTGAAGTTAGTGATTTGACGCATCTCAATATCGATTGCTAAATTTTAATATACTAGAAAATCGACTTGACAATATCGATTGCTAAATGCGTGTAAACAAGAAAATCGACTTTATACCTAATTATAAGATTTTGAAATTCTTCCAAATGCACTGCCGTTATGGCTTTATGTCAGCTTCAGTAAAATGAAAAAAGTTAACTTACATAAATATGTTAAATTAACTTAAATATGTGAAGATAATGATTAGAAGCTACTCAATATCGACTGCTAAATGCGCATAAACAAGAAAATCGACTTTATACCTCAATATAAGATTTTGGAATTTTTGCAAATGCACTGCCGTTATGGCTGCATGTCAACTTCAGTGTGATGAAAAAGGTTAATTAATTGAAATATGTGAAGTTAATGATTTGAAGCATCTCAGTATCGATTGCTACATATGTATATGTAAAAAAATCGAATTTATTTCTCAATATAAGACTTTGAAATTCTTCCAAATGCACTGTCGCCATGGCTTCATGTCAACTTCAGTAAGATAGAGAGGGTTAATTAACTTAAATATGTGAAGCTAATAAATAGAAGCAACTCAATATCGACTGCGAAATGTGTATATACAAGAAAATCGACTTTATATCTCAATATAAGATTATGGAATTTATCCAAATGCACTGCCATTATGGCTTTTTGTCAACCTCAGTAAGATATAAATGATTAATTAACTTAAATATGTAAAGTTAATGATAAGAAGCGACTCATTATCGATTTCTAAATGTGTATATACAAGAAAATCGACTTTATATCTAAATATAAGATTATGGAATTTTTCCAAGTGCACTGCCGTTATGGCTTTATGTCAACTTCAGCAAGATGAAGGAAGTTAACTAACTTAAATATGCGAAGCTAATGATTTGAAGCAATGCAATATCGATTGCTAAATGCGTATGTACAAGAAAATCGACTTTATACAAACATGTAAGATTTTGGAATTCTTCCAAATGCACTGCCGTTATGGCTTTATGTCATCTTCAGTAAGATAAAGAAAGTTAATTTACTTAAATATGTGAAGATAATGATTAGAAGCAACTCAATATCGATTGCTAAATGTGTATATACAAGAAAATCGACTTCATATCTAAATATAAGGTTATGGAATTTTTCCAAGTGCACTGCTGTTATGGCTTTATGTCAACTTCAGAAAGATAAAGGAAGTTAACTAACTTAAATATGAGAAGTTAATGATTTGAAGCAATGCAATATCGATTGCTAAATGCGTATATACAAGAAATCGACTTTATACCTCAATACAAGATTTTGGAATTCTTCTAAATTCACTGCCGTTATGGCTTTATGTCAACTTCAGTATGATGAAGAATGTTAACTAACTTAAATCTGTGAAGTTAATGATTAGAAGCAACTCAATATCGATTTCTAAATGTGTATATACAAGAAAATCGACTTTATATCTAAATATAAGGTTATGGAATTTTTCCAAGTGCACTGCCGTTATGGCTTTATGTCAACTTCTGAAGGATAAAGGAAGTTAACTAACTTAAATATGAGAAGTTAATGATTTGAAGCAATGCCATATTTATTGCTAAATGCGTATTTACAAGAAATCGACTTTATACCTCAATACAAGATTTTGGAATTCTTCTAAATGCACTGCCGTTAAGGCTTTATGTCAAATTCAGTAAGATGAAGAAAGCTAACTTACTTAAATATGTGAATTCAATGATTAAAAGCTACTCACTATCGATTGCTAAGTGTGTATACAAGAAAATCTGCTTTATATCTAGATATAAGATTATGGAATTTATCCAAGTGCAGTGACGTTATGGCTTGATGTCAACTTCAGCAAGATGAAGGAAGTTAACTAACTTAAATATAAGAAGTTAATAATTAGAAGCAACTCAATATCGATTTCTAAATGTGTATATACAAGAAAATCGACTTTATATCTAAATATAAGGTTATGGAATTTTTCCAAGTGCACTGCCGATATGGCTTTATGTCAACTTCTGAAGGATAAAGGAAGTTAACTAACTTAAATATGAGAAGTTAATGATTTGAAGCAATGCAATATCGATTGCTAAATGCGTATGTACAAAAAAATCGACTTTATACAAATATATAAGATTTTGGAATTCTTATAAATGCACTGCCGTTATGGCTTTATGGAGACTTCAGTAAGATGGAGAAAGTTAACTAACTTAAATATGTGAAGTTAATGATTTGAAGCATCTCAATAACGATTGCTAAATGCACATATACAAACAAATCGACTTTATATCTAAATATAAGATTTCGGAATTCTTCCAAATGCACTGCCCTTATGGCTTTATGTCAACTTCAGTAAGATAAAGGAAGTTAATTAACTTAAATATGTGAAGTTAATGAATTGACGCATCTCAATATCGATTGCTAAATGTTAATATACTAGAAAATCGACTTGACAATATCGATTGCTAAATGCGTATAAACAAGAAAATCGACTTTATACCTAAATATAAGATTTTGAAATTCTTCCAAATGCGCTGCCGTTATTCCTTTATGTCAACTTCAGTAAAATGAAGAAAGTTAACTAACATAAATATGTTAAACTAGTGATTTGAAGCAGCTCAATATCGATTGCTGCATATGTGTATGTAAGAAAATCGAATATATATATAAATATAAGATTCTAAAATTCTTCCAAATGCCCTGCCCTTATGGCTTTATGTCAACTTCAGTAAGATAAAGAATGTTAATTAACTTAAATATGTGAAGATAATGATTAGAAGCTACTCAATATCGACTGCTAAATGCGTTTATACAAGAAAATCGATTTTATACCTCAATATAAGATTTTGGAATTTTTCCTAGTGCACTGCCGTTATGGCTTTATGTCAACTTCAGCAAGATGAAGGAAGTTAACTAACTTAAATATGTGAAACTAATGATTAGAACTTACCCAATATCGATTGCTAAATGCGTATGTATAAGAAAATCGACTTTATACAAATATATAAGATTTTGGAATTCTTCCGAATGAGCTGCCGTTATGGCTTCATGTAAACTTCAGTGGGATGAAAAAGGTTAATTGATATAAATATGTGAAGTTAATGATTTGAAGCATCTCAGTATCGATTGCTAAGTGTGTGTATACAAGAAGTTCGATTTTATACATTAATATAAGATTTTGGAATTCTTCCAAATGCACTGCCGTTATGGCTTTATGTCAACTTCAGTAAGAAGAAGAACCTTAACTAACTTAAATATGTGAAGTTAATGATAAGAACTTACTCAATATCGATTGCCAAATGTGCGTATACAAGTAAACCGATTTTGAACCTAAATATAGGATTATGGAATTCTTCCAAATGCACTGCCGTTATGGCTCTATTTCAACTTCAGTAAGATGAAGAAAGTTAATTAACTTAAATATGTGAAGTTAATGATTTAAAGCATCTCAATAACGGTTGCTAAATGTGCATATACAAGAAAATCGAATTTATATCTCAATATAAGATTATGGAATTTTTCCAAATGCACTGCCGTTATGGCTTCATGTCAACTTCTGTAAGATGAAGACAGTTAACTAACTGAAATATGTGAAGTTAATGATTTGAAGCATTGCAGTATCGATTGCTAGGTGTGTGTATACAAGAAAATCGATTTTATATATAAATAAAAGATAAAGAAAGTTATCTGTGAAGTTGATGATTAGAAGCGACTCATTATCGATTTCTAAATGTGTATGCAAGAAAATCTTCTTAATATCTAGATATAAGATTATGGAATTTTTCCAAGGGCACTGCTGTTATGGCTTGATGTCAACTTCAGCAAGATGAAGGAAGTTAACTAACTTAAATATGTGAAGTTAATGATTTGAGGCAATGCAAAAACGATTGCTAAATACGTATGTACAAGAAAATCGACTTTATACATAAGTATAAGGTTTTGGAATTCTTCCAAATGCACTGCCGTTATGGCTTTATTTCATCTTCAGTAAGATAAAGAAAGTTAATTAACTTAAATATGTGAAGATAACGATTAGAAGCAACTCAATATCGACTACTAAATGTGTATATACAAGAAAATCGAATTTATATCTAAATATAAGATTATGAAATTCTTCCAAATGCACTGCCGTTATGGTTTTATGTCAACTTCAGTAAGATGAAGAATGTTAACTAACTTAAATATGTGAAGATAATGATTAGAAGCTACTCAATATCGACTGCTAAATGCGTATATACAAGAAAATTGACTTTATACCCAATATAAGATTTTGGAATTTTTCCAAATGCACTGCCGTTATGGCTTCATGTCAGCTTCAGTGTGATGAAAAAGGTTAATTAATTTAAATATGTGAAGTTAATGATTTGATGCATCGCAGTATCGACTGCTACGTATGTATAAGTAAGAAAATCGAATTTATATCTAAATATAAGACTATAAAATTCTTCCAAATGCACTGTCGCCATGGCTTCATGTCAACTTCAGTAAGATAAAGAAGGTTAATTAACTTAAATATGTGAAGCTAATGAATAGAAGCAACTCAATATCGACTGCTAAATGTATATATACAAGAAAATCGAATTTATATCTAAATATAAGATTATGAAATTCTTCCAAATGCACTGCCGTTATGGCTTTATGTCAACTTCAGTAAGATGAAGAATGTTAACTAACTTAAATCTGGGAAGTTAATGATTAGAAGCGACTCATTATCGATTTCTAAATGTGTATGCAAGAAAATCTACTTTATATCTAGATATAAGATTATGGAATTTTTCCAAGGGCACTGCCGCTATGGCTTGATGTCAGCTTCAGCAAGATGAAGGAAGTTAGCTAACTTAAATATGTGAAGTTAATGATTTGAGGCAATGCAATAACGATTGCTAAATACGTATGTACAGAAAATCGACTTTATACATAAGTATAAGGTTTTGGAATTCGTCCAAATGCACTGACGTTATGGCTTTATGTCATCTTCAGTAAGATAAAGAAAGTTAATTAACTTAAATATGTGAAGATAATGATTAGAAGCAACTCAATATCGATTGCTAAATGTGTATATACAAGAAATTCGACTTTATATCTAAATATAAGTTTATGGAATCTTCCAAATGCACTGCCGTTATAGCTTTATGTCAACTTCTGTAAGATGAAGACAGTTAACTAACTGAAATATGTGAAGTTAATGATTTGAAGCAATGCAATATCGATTGCTAAATGCGTATATACAAGAAATCGACTTTATACCTCAATACAAGATTTTGGAATTCTTCTAAATGCACTGCCGTTATGGCTTTATGTCCAATTCAGTAAGATGAAGAAAGTTAACTAACTTAAATATGTGAATTCAATGATTAAAAGCTACTCACTATCGATTGCTAAATGTGTATACAAGAAAATCTGCTTTATATCTAGATATAAGATTATGGAATTTTTCCAAGTGCAGTGACGTTATGGCTTGATGTCAACTTCAGCAAGATGAAGGAAGTTAACTAACTTAAATATGTGCAGTTAATGATTTGAAGCAATGCAATATCGATTGCTAAATGCGTATGTACAAAAAAATCGACTTTATACAAAAATATAAGATTTTGGAATTCTTATAAATGCACTGCCGTTATGGCTTTATGTAGACTTCAGTAAGATGAAGAATGTTAACTAACTTAAATATGTGAAGTTAATGATTTGAAGCATCTCAATAACGATTGCTAAATGCGCATATACAAACAAATCGACTTTATATCTAAATATAAGATTTTGAAATTCTTCCAAATGCACTGCCCTTATGGCTTTATGTCAACTTCAGTAAGATGAAGAAAGTTAATTAACTTAAATATGTGAAGTTAATGATTTGACGCATCTCAATATCGATTGCTAAATGTTAATATACTAGAAAATCGACTTGACAATATCGATTGCTAAATGCGTATAAACAAGAAAATCGACTTTATACCTAAATATAAGATTTTGAAATTCTACCAAATGCACTGCCGTTATTCCTTTATGTCAACTTCAGTAAAATGAAGAAAGTTAACTAACATAAATATGTTAATCTAATGATTTGAAGCAGCTCAATATCGATTGCTGCATATGTGTATGTAAGAAAATCGAATATATATATAAATATAAGATTCTAAAATTCTTCCAAATGCCCTGCCCTTATGGCTTTATGTCAACTTCAGTAAGATAAAGAATGTTAATTAACTTAAATATGTGAAGATAATGATTAGAAGCTACTCAATATCGACTGCTAAATGCGTTTATACAAGAAAATCGATTTTATACCTCAATATAAGATTTTGGAATTTTTCCTAGTGCACTGCCGTTATGGCTTTATGTCAACTTCAGCAAGATGAAGGAAGTTAACTAACTTAAATATGTGAAACTAATGATTAGAACTTACCCAATATCAATTGCTAAATGCGTATGTTCAAGAAAATCGACTTTATACAAACATATAAAATTTTGGAATTCTTCCAAATGTTAACTTCAGCAAGATGAAGGAAGTTAACTAACTTAAATATGTGAAGTTAATGATTTGAAGCAATGCAATATCGATTGCTAAATGCGTATATACAAGAAAATTGAATTTATATCTAACTATAAGATTATGAAATTCTTCCAAATGCACTGCCGTTATGGCTTTATGTCAACTTCAGTAAGAAAGAATTAACTTAAATATGTGAAGCCATTGATTTGAAGCATCTCAATATCGATAACAAAATCTGTATATACAACAAGACCGACTTTATATCTAAATATGCGGTTATGGAATTCTTCCAAAGGCACTGCCGTTAGGGCTTTATGTCAACTTCAGTAAGATAAAGAAAGTTAGTTAACTTAAATATGTGAAGTTAATGAATAGAAGCAACTCAATATCGACTGCTTAATGTGTATATAGAAGAAAATGGACTTTATATCTAATTATAAGATTATGGAATTTTTCCAAGTGCACTGCCCTTATGGCTTTATGTCAACTTCAGCAAGATGAAGGAAGTTAACTAACATAAATATGTGAAGTTAATGATTTGAAGCAATGCAATATCGATTGCTAAATGCGTGTATACAAGAAAATTGAACTTATATCTAAATATAAGATTAAAAAATTCTTCCAAATGCACTGCCGTTATGGCTTTATGTCAACTTCAGTAAGATGAAGAATGTTAACTAACTTAAATATGTGAAGATAATGATTAGAAGCTACTCAATATCGATTGCTTAATGCGTATATACAAGAAAATCGACTTTATACCTCAATATAAGGTTTTGGAATTTTTGCAAATGCACTGCCGTTATGGCTTCATGTAAACTTCAGTGGGATGAAAAAGGTTAATTAATTTAAATATGTGAAGTTAATGATTGGAAGCATCGCAGTATAAATATAAGATTTTTTAATTCTTTCAAATGCACTGCTTCTATAGCTTTATGTCAACTTCAGTAAGATGAAAAAAGATAGTTAACTTAAGTATGTGAAGTTAGTGATTTGACGCATCTCAATATCGATTGCTAAATTTTAATATACTAGAAAATCGACTTGACAATATCGATTGCTAAATGCGTGTAAACAAGAAAATCGACTTTATACCTAATTATAAGATTTTGAAATTCTTCCAAATGCACTGCCGTTATGGCTTTATGTCAGCTTCAGTAAAATGAAAAAAGTTAACTTACATAAATATGTTAAATTAACTTAAATATGTGAAGATAATGATTAGAAGCTACTCAATATCGACTGCTAAATGCGCATAAACAAGAAAATCGACTTTATACCTCAATATAAGATTTTGGAATTTTTGCAAATGCACTGCCGTTATGGCTGCATGTCAACTTCAGTGTGATGAAAAAGGTTAATTAATTGAAATATGTGAAGTTAATGATTTGAAGCATCTCAGTATCGATTGCTACATATGTATATGTAAAAAAATCGAATTTATTTCTCAATATAAGACTTTGAAATTCTTCCAAATGCACTGTCGCCATGGCTTCATGTCAACTTCAGTAAGATAGAGAGGGTTAATTAACTTAAATATGTGAAGCTAATAAATAGAAGCAACTCAATATCGACTGCGAAATGTGTATATACAAGAAAATCGACTTTATATCTCAATATAAGATTATGGAATTTATCCAAATGCACTGCCATTATGGCTTTTTGTCAACCTCAGTAAGATATAAATGATTAATTAACTTAAATATGTAAAGTTAATGATAAGAAGCGACTCATTATCGATTTCTAAATGTGTATATACAAGAAAATCGACTTTATATCTAAATATAAGATTATGGAATTTTTCCAAGTGCACTGCCGTTATGGCTTTATGTCAACTTCAGCAAGATGAAGGAAGTTAACTAACTTAAATATGCGAAGCTAATGATTTGAAGCAATGCAATATCGATTGCTAAATGCGTATGTACAAGAAAATCGACTTTATACAAACATGTAAGATTTTGGAATTCTTCCAAATGCACTGCCGTTATGGCTTTATGTCATCTTCAGTAAGATAAAGAAAGTTAATTTACTTAAATATGTGAAGATAATGATTAGAAGCAACTCAATATCGATTGCTAAATGTGTATATACAAGAAAATCGACTTCATATCTAAATATAAGGTTATGGAATTTTTCCAAGTGCACTGCTGTTATGGCTTTATGTCAACTTCAGAAAGATAAAGGAAGTTAACTAACTTAAATATGAGAAGTTAATGATTTGAAGCAATGCAATATCGATTGCTAAATGCGTATATACAAGAAATCGACTTTATACCTCAATACAAGATTTTGGAATTCTTCTAAATTCACTGCCGTTATGGCTTTATGTCAACTTCAGTATGATGAAGAATGTTAACTAACTTAAATCTGTGAAGTTAATGATTAGAAGCAACTCAATATCGATTTCTAAATGTGTATATACAAGAAAATCGACTTTATATCTAAATATAAGGTTATGGAATTTTTCCAAGTGCACTGCCGTTATGGCTTTATGTCAACTTCTGAAGGATAAAGGAAGTTAACTAACTTAAATATGAGAAGTTAATGATTTGAAGCAATGCCATATTTATTGCTAAATGCGTATTTACAAGAAATCGACTTTATACCTCAATACAAGATTTTGGAATTCTTCTAAATGCACTGCCGTTAAGGCTTTATGTCAAATTCAGTAAGATGAAGAAAGCTAACTTACTTAAATATGTGAATTCAATGATTAAAAGCTACTCACTATCGATTGCTAAGTGTGTATACAAGAAAATCTGCTTTATATCTAGATATAAGATTATGGAATTTATCCAAGTGCAGTGACGTTATGGCTTGATGTCAACTTCAGCAAGATGAAGGAAGTTAACTAACTTAAATATAAGAAGTTAATAATTAGAAGCAACTCAATATCGATTTCTAAATGTGTATATACAAGAAAATCGACTTTATATCTAAATATAAGGTTATGGAATTTTTCCAAGTGCACTGCCGATATGGCTTTATGTCAACTTCTGAAGGATAAAGGAAGTTAACTAACTTAAATATGAGAAGTTAATGATTTGAAGCAATGCAATATCGATTGCTAAATGCGTATGTACAAAAAAATCGACTTTATACAAATATATAAGATTTTGGAATTCTTATAAATGCACTGCCGTTATGGCTTTATGAAGACTTCAGTAAGATGAAGAAAGTTAACTAACTTAAATATGTGAAGTTAATGATTTGAAGCATCTCAATAACGATTGCTAAATGCACATATACAAACAAATCGACTTTATATCTAAATATAAGATTTCGGAATTCTTCCAAATGCACTGCCCTTATGGCTTTATGTCAACTTCAGTAAGATAAAGGAAGTTAATTAACTTAAATATGTGAAGTTAATGATTTGACGCATCTCAATATCGATTGCTAAATGTTAATATACTAGAAAATCGACTTGACAATATCGATTGCTAAATGCGTATAAACAAGAAAATCGACTTTATACCTAAATATAAGATTTTGAAATTCTTCCAAATGCGCTGCCGTTATTCCTTTATAACAACTTCAGTAAAATGAAGAAAGTTAACTAACATAAATATGTTAAACTAATGATTTGAAGCAGCTCAATATCGATTGCTGCATATGTGTATGTAAGAAAATCGAATATATATATAAATATAAGATTCTAAAATTCTTCCAAATGCCCTGCCCTTATGGCTTTATGTCAACTTCAGTAAGATAAAGAATGTTAACTAACTTAAATATGTGAAGATAATGATTAGAAGCTACTCAATATCGACTGCTAAATGCGTTTATACAAGAAAATCGACTTTATACAAAAATATAAGATTTTGGAATTCCTCCAAATGCACTGCCCTTATGGCTTTATGTCAACTTCAGTAAGATGAAGAAAGTTAATTAATTTAAATATGTGAAGTTAATGATTGGAAGCATCGCTGTATAAATATAAGATTTTTTAATTCTTTCAAATGCACTGCTTCTATGGCTTTATGCAAACTTCAGTAAGATGAAGAAAGATAATTAACTTAAGTATGTGAAGTTAGTGATTTGACGCATCTCAGTATCGATTGCTAAATGTTAATATACTAGAAAATCGACTTGACAATATCGATTGCTAAATGCGAATAAACAAGAAAATCGACTTTATACCTAATTATAAGATTTTGAAAATCTTCCAAATGCACTGCCGTTATGGCTTCATGTCAACTTCAGTGTGATGAAAAAGGTTAATTAATTGAAATATGTGAAGTTAATGATTTGAAGCATCTCAGTATCGATTGCTACGTATGTATATGTAAGAAAATCGAATTTATATCTCAATATAAGACTATGAAATTCTTCCAAATGCACTGCCGCTATGGCTTCATGTCAACTTCAGTAAGATAAAGTAGGTTAATTAACTTAAATATGTGAAGCTAATGAATAGAAGCAACTCAATTTCGACTGCTACATATGTGTATATACAAGAAAATCGACTTTATACAAAAATATAAGATTATGGAATTTATTCAAATGCACTGCCGTTATGGCTTTCTGTCAACCTCAGTAAGATATAAATGATTAATTAACTTAAATATGTAAAGTTAATGAATAGAAGAAACTCAATATCGACTGCTAAATATGTATATACAAGAAAATCGACTTTATATCTAAATATAAGATTATGGAATTTATCCAAATGCACTGCCGTTATGGCTTTCTGTCAACCAGAGTAAGATATAAATGATTAATTAACTTAAATATGTAAAGTTAATGAATAGGAGCTACTCAATATCGACTGCTAAAAGCGTATATACAAGAAAATCGACTTTATATCTAAATATAAGATTATCGAATTTTTCCAAGTGCACTGCCGTTATGGATTTATGTCAACTTCAGCCAGATGAAGGAAGTTAACTAACTTAAATATGCGAAGTTAATGATTTGAAGCAATGCAATAACGATTGCTAAATGCGTATAAACAAGAAAATCGACTTTATACCTCAATATAAGATTTTGGAATTCTTCCAAAGGCACTGCCGTTATGGCTTTTTGTCAACTTCAGTAAGATAAAGAAAGTTAATTAACTTAAATAGGTGAAGTTAATGAATAGAAGCAACTCAATTTCAACTCCTAAATGTGTATATACAAGAAAATCGAATTTATAAATAAATATAAGATGATGGAATTTTTGCAAATGAACTGCCGTTATGGCTTTAAGTCAACTTCAGTAAGATGAAGAATATTAACTAACTTAAATATGTGAAGATAATGATTAGAAGCTACTCAATATCGACTGCTAAATGCGTATATAAAAGAAAATCGATTTTATACCTCAATATAAGATTTTGGAATTTTTGGAAATGCACTGCCGTTATGGCTTCATGTAAACTTCTGGGGGATGAAAAAGGTTAACTTATTTAAATATTTGAAGTTAATGATTTGAAGCAACTCAGTATCGATTGCTACACATGTATGTATATCTAAGAAAATCGAATTTATATCTAAATATAAGACTATGAAATTGTTCCAAATGCACTGCAATCATGGCTTTATGTCAACTTCAGTAAGATAAAGAAGGTTAATTAACTTAAGTATGTGAAGCTAATGAATAGAAGCAACTCAATATCGACTGCTAAATGTGTATATACAAGAAAATCGAATTTATATCTAAATATAAGAATATGAAATTCTTCCAAATGCACTGCCGTTATGGCTTTATGTCAACTTCAGTAAGATGAAGAATGTCGACTAACTTAAATCTGTGAAGTTAATGATAAGAAGCGACTCATTATCGATTTCTAAATGTGTATGCAAGAAAATCTACTTTATATCTAGATATAAGATTATGGATTTTTTTCAAGGGCACTGCCGTTATGGCTTGATGTCAACTTCAGCAAGATGAAGGAAGTTAACTAACTTAAATATGTGAAAATAATGATTTGAGGCAATGCAATAACGATTGCTAAATACGTATATACAAGGAAATCGGCTTTATACATAAGTATAAGTTTTTGGAATTCTTCCAAATGCACTGCCGTTATGGCTTTATGTCATCTTCAGTAAGATAAAGAAAGTTAATTAACTTAAATATGAGAAGTTAATGATTTGAAGCAATGCAATATCGATTGCTAAATGCGTATATACAAGAAAATCGAATTTAAATCTAAATATAAGAATATGAAATTCTTCTAAATGCACTGCCGTTAAGGCTTTATGTCAAATTCAGTAAGATGAAGAAAGCTAACTAACTTAAATATGTGAATTCAATGATTAAAAGCTACTCACTATCGATTGCTAAGTGTCTATACAAGAAAATCTGCTTTATATCTAGATATAAGATTATGGAATTTATCCAAGTGCAGTGACGTTATGGCTTGATGTCAACTTCAGCAAGATGAAGGAAGTTAACTAACTTAAATATGTGAAGTTAATGATTTGAAGCAATGCAATATCGATTGCTAAATGCGTATGTACAAAAAAATCGACTTTATACAAAAATATAAGATTTTGGAATTCTTATAAATGCACTGCCGTTATGGCTTTATGTAGACTTCAGTAAGATGAAGAATGTTAACTAACTTAAATATGTGAAGTTAATGATTTGACGCATCTCAATATCGATTGCTAAATGTTAATATACTATAAAATCGACTTGACAATATCGATTGCTAAATGCGTATAAACAAGAAAATCGACTTTATACCTAAATATACGATTTTTAAATTCTTCCAAATGCACTGCCGTTATTACTTTATGTCAACTTCAGTAAAATGAAGAAAGTTAACTGACATAAATATATTAAACTAATGATTTGAAGAAGCTCAATATCGTTTGCTGCATATGTGTATGTAAGAAAATCGAATTTATATCTAAATATAAGATTATAAAATTCTTCCAAATGCACTGCCGTTATGGCTTTATGTCAACTTCAGTAAGATGAAGAATGTTAACTAACTTAAATATGTGAAGATAATGATTAGAAGCTACTCAATATCGATTGCTTTATGCGTATATACAAGAAAATCGACTTTATTCCTCAATATAAGATTTTGGAATTTTTGCAAATGCACTGCCGTTATGGCTTCATGTAAACTTCAGTGGGATGAAAAAGGTTAATTAATTTAAATATGTGAAGTTAATGATTGGAAGCATGGCTGTATTAATATAAGATTTTTTAATTCTTTTAAATGCACCGCTTCTATGGCTTTATGTCAACTTCAGTAAGATGAAGAAAGATAATTAACTTAAGTATGTGAAGTTAATGATTTGACGCATCTCAATATCGATTGCTAAATGTTAATATACTAGAAAATCGACTTGACAATATCGATTGCTAAATGCGAATAAACAAGAAAATCGACTTTTTACCTAATTATAAGATTTTGAAAATCTTCCAAATGCACTGCCGTTATGGCTTCATGTCAACTTCAGTGTGATGAAAAAGGTTAATTAATTGAAATATGTGAAGTTAATGATTTGAAGCATCTCAGTATCGATTGCTACGTATGTATATGTAAGAAAATCGAATTTATATCTCAATATAAGACTATGAAATTCTTCCAAATGCACTGCCGCCATGGCTTCATGTCAACTTCAGTAAGATAAAGAAGGTTAATTAACTTAAATATGTGAAGCTAATGAATAGAAGCAACTCAATTTCGACTGCTACATATGTGTATATACAAGAAAATCGACTTTATACAAAAATATAAGATTATGGAATTTATCCAAATGCACTGCCGTTATGGCTTTCTGTCAACTTCAGTAAGATATAAATGATTAATTAACTTAAATATGTAAATTTAATGAATAGAAGAAACTCAATATCGACTGCTAAATATGTATATACAAGAAAATCGACTTTATATCTAAATATAAGATTATGGAATTTATCCAAATGCACTGCCGTTATGGCTTTCTGTCAACCTCAGTAAGATATAAATGATTAATTAACTTAAATATGTAAAGTTTATGAATAGGAGCTACTCAATATCGACTGCTAAAAGCGTATATACAAGACAATCGACTTTATATTTAATATAAGATTATGGAATTTTTCCAAGTGCACTGCCGTTATTTCTTTATGTCAACTTCAGCCAGATGAAGGAAGTTAACTAACTTAAATATGCGAAGTTAATGATTTGAAGCAATGCAATAACGATTGCTAAATGCGTATAAACAAGAAAATCGACTTTATACCTCAATATAAGATTTTGGAATTCTTCCAAAGGCACTGCCGTTATGGCTTTTTGTCAACTTCAGTAAGATAAAGAAAGTTAATTAACTTAAATAGGTGAAGTTAATGAATAGAAGCAACTCAATTTCAACTCATAAATGTGTATATACAAGAAAATCGAATTTATATATAAATATAAGATTATGGAATTTTTGCAAATGAACTGCCGTTATGGCTTTATGTCAACTTCAGTAAGATGAAGAATATTAACTAACTTAAATATGTGAAGATAATGATTAGAAGCTACTCAATATCGACTGCTAAATGCGTATATACAAGAAAATCGATTTTATACCTCAATATAAGATTTTGAAATTTTTGGAAATGCACTGCCGTTATGGCTTCATGCAAACTTCTGGGGGATGAAAAAGGTTAACTAATTTAAATATTTGAAGTTAATGATTTGAAGCAATTCAGTATCGATTGCTACACATGCATGTTTATCTAAGAAAATCGAATTTATATCTAAATATAAGACTATGAAATTGTTCCAAATGCACTGCAATCATGGCTTTATGTCAACTTCAGTAAGATAAAGAAGGTTAATTAACTTAAGTATGTGAAGCTAATGAATAGAAGCAACTCAATATCGACTGCTAAATGTGTATATACAAGAAAATCGAATTTATATCTAAATATAAGAATATGAAATTCTTCCAAATGCACTGCCGTTATGGCTTTATGTCAACTTCAGTAAGATGAAGAATGTTAACTAACTTAAATATGTGAAGATAATGATTAGAAGTTACTCAATATCGATTGCTTAATGCGTATATACAAGAAAATCGACTTTATACCTCAATATAAGATTTTGGAATTTTTGCAAATGCACTGCCGTTATGGCTTCATGTAAACTTCAGTGGGATGAAAAAGGTTAATTAATTTAAATATGTGAAGTTAATGATTGGAAGCATGGCTATATTAATATAAGATTTTTTAATTCTTTTAAATGCACCGCTTCTATGGCTTTATGTCAACTTCAGTAAGATGAAGAAAGATAATTAACTTAAGTATGTGAAGTTAATGATTTGACGCATCTCAATATCGATTGCTAAATGTTAATATACTAGAAAATCGACTTGACAATATCGATTGCTAAATGCGAATAAACAAGAAAATCGACTTTTTACCTAATTATAAGATTTTGAAAATCTTCCAAATGCACTGCCGTTATGGCTTCATGTCAACTTCAGTGTGATGAAAAAGGTTAATTAATTGAAATATGTGAAGTTAATGATTTGAAGCATCTCAGTATCGATTGCTACGTATGTATATGTAAGAAAATCGAATTTATATCTCAATATAAGACTATGAAATTCTTCCAAATGCACTGCCGCTATGGCTTCATGTCAACTTCAGTAAGATAAAGAAGGTTAATTAACTTAAATATGTGAAGCTAATGAATAGAAGCAACTCAATTTCGACTGCTACATATGTGTATATACAAGAAAATCGACTTTATACAAAAATATAAGATTATGGAATTTATCCAAATGCACTGCCGTTATGGCTTTCTGTCAACTTCAGTAAGATATAAATGATTAATTAACTTAAATATGTAAATTTAATGAATAGAAGAAACTCAATATCGACTGCTAAATATGTATATACAAGAAAATCGACTTTATATCTAAATATAAGATTATGGAATTTATCCAAATGCACTGCCGTTATGGCTTTCTGTCAACCAGAGTAAGATATAAATGATTAATTAACTTAAATATGTAAAGTTAATGAATAGGAGCTACTCAATATCGACTGCTAAAAGCGTATATACAAGAAAATCGACTTTATATCTAAATATAAGATTATCGAATTTTTCCAAGTGCACTGCCGTTATGGATTTATGTCAACTTCAGCCAGATGAAGGAAGTTAACTAACTTAAATATGCGAAGTTAATGATTTGAAGCAATGCAATAACGATTGCTAAATGCGTATAAACAAGAAAATCGACTTTATACCTCAATATAAGATTTTGGAATTCTTCCAAAGGCACTGCCGTTATGGCTTTTTGTCAACTTCAGTAAGATAAAGAAAGTTAATTAACTTAAATAGGTGAAGTTAATGAATAGAAGCAACTCAATTTCAACTCATAAATGTGTATATACAAGAAAATCGAATTTATATATAAATATAAGATTATGGAATTTTTGCAAATGAACTGCCGTTATGGCTTTATGTCAACTTCAGTAAGATGAAGAATATTAACTAACTTAAATATGTGAAGATAATGATTAGAAGCTACTCAATATCGACTGCTAAATGCGTATATACAAGAAAATCGATTTTATACCTCAATATAAGATTTTGAAATTTTTGGAAATGCACTGCCGTTATGGCTTCATGCAAACTTCTGGGGGATGAAAAAGGTTAACTAATTTAAATATTTGAAGTTAATGATTTGAAGCAATTCAGTATCGATTGCTACACATGCATGTTTATCTAAGAAAATCGAATTTATATCTAAATATAAGATTATGGAATCTTCCAAATGCACTGCCGTTATGGCTTTATGTCAACTTCTGTAAGATGAAGACAGTTAACTAACTGAAATATATGAAGTTAATGATTTGAAGCAATGCAGTATTGATTGCTAAGTGTGTGTATACAAGAAAATCGAATTTATATCTAAATATAAGATTTTGAAATTCTTCCAATTGCACTGCCGTCATGGCTTTATGTCAACTTCAGTAAGATAAAGAAGGTTAATTAACTTAAATATGTGAAGTTAATGAACAGAAGCAACTCAATATCGACTGCTAAATGTGTATATAGAAGAAAATCGACTTTATATCTAAATATAAGATTATGGAATTTTTCCAAGTGCACTGCCGTTATGGCTTGATGTCAACTTCAGCAAGATGAAGAAAGTTAACTCACTTAAATATGTGAAGTTAATGATTTGAAGCTATGCAGTATCGATTGCTAAATGCGTATGTACAAGAAAATCGACTTTATACAAATATATAAGATTTTGGAATTCTTCCAAATGAACTGCCGTTATGGCTTCATGTAAACTTCAGTGGGATGAAAAAGGTTAATTGATATAAATATGGGAAGTTAATGATTTGAAGCATTTCAGTATCGATTGCTAAGTGTGTGTATACAAGATGTTCGATTTTATACATTAATAAAAGATTTTGGAATTCTTCCAAATGCACTGCCGTTATGGCTTTATGTCAACTTCAGACCTTAACTAATTTAAATATGTGAAGTTAATGATTTGAAGCATCTCTATAACGATTGCTAAATGCGCATATACAAGAAAATCGACTTTATACCTAAATATAAAATTTTGGAATTCTTTCAAATGCACTGCTCTTAAGGCTTTATGTCAACTTCAGTAAGGTGAAGAAAGTTAATTATCTTAGGTATGTGAAGCTAATGATTTGAAGCGTCTCAATATCGATTGCTAAATGTTAATATACTAGAAAATCGACTTGACAATATCGATTGCTAAATGCGTATAAACAAGAAAATCGACTTTATACCCAATATAAGATTTTGGAATTCTTCCAAATGCACTGCCGTTATGGCTTTATGTCAACTTCAGACCTTAACTAACTTAAATATGTGAAGTTAATGATTTGAAGCATCTCTATAACGATTGCTAAATGCGCATATACAAGAAAATCGACTTTATACCTAAATATAAGATTTTGGAATTCTTTCAAATGCACTGCTCTTAAGGCTTTATGTCAACTTCAGTAAGGTGAAGAAAGTTAATTATCTTAAGTATGTGAAGCTAATGATTTGAAGCGTCTCAATATCGATTGCTAAATGTTAATATACTAGAAAATCGACTTGACAATATCGATTGCTAAATGCGAATAAACAAGAAAATCGACTTTATACCTAATTATAAGATTTTGAAAATCTTCCAAATGCACTGCCGTTATGGCTTCATGTCAACTTCAGTGTGATGAAAAAGGTTAATTAATTTAAATATGTGAAGTTAATGATTTGAAGCATCTCAGTATCGACTGCTACGTGTGTATATGTAAGAAAATCGAATTAATATCTAAATATAAAACTATGAAATTCTTCCAAATGCACTGCCGTCATGGCTTTATGTCAACTTCAGTAAGATAAAGAAGGTTAATTAACTTAAATATGCGAAGATAATGATTAGAAGCAACTCAATATCGACTGCTAAATGCGTATATACAAGAAAATTGACTTTATACCCAATATAAGATTTTGGAATTTTTCCAAATGCACTGCCGTTATGGCTTCATGGCAACTTCAGTGTGATGAAAAAGGTTAATTAATTTAAATATGTGAAGTTAATGATTTGAAGCATCTCAGTATCGACTGCTACGTATGTATATATAAGAAAATCGAATTTATATCTAAATATAAGACTATGAAATTCTCCCAAATGCACTGCCGTTTTGACTTTATGTCAACTTCGGTAAGATGAAGAAAGTTAATTAACTTAAATATGTGAAGCTAATGAATAGAAGCAACTCAATATCGACTGCTAAATGCGTATATACAAGAAAATTGACTTTATACCCAATATAAGATTTTGGAATTTTTCCAAATGCACTGCCGTTATGGCTTCATGGCAACTTCAGTGTGATGAAAAAGGTTAATTAATTTAAATATGTGAAGTTAATGATTTGAAGCATCTCAGTATCGACTGCTACGTATGTATATGTAAGAAAATCGAATTTATATCTAAATATAAGACTATGAAATTCTTCCAAATGCACTGCCGTCATGGCTTTATGTCAACTTCAGTAAAATAAAGAAGGTTAATTAACTTAAATATGTGAAGCTAATGAATAGAAGCAACTCAATATCGACTGCTAAATGTGTATATACAAGAAAATCGACTTTATTCAAAAATATAAGATTAAAGAATTTATCCAAATGCACTGCCGTTATGGCTTTCTGTAAACCTCAGTAAGATATAAATGATTAATTAACTTAAATATGTAAAGTTAATGAATAGGAGCTACTCAATATCGACTGCTAAATGCGTATATACAAGAAAATCGACTTTATATCTAAATATAAGATTATGGAATTTTTCCAAGTGCACTGCCGTTATGGCTTTTTGTCAACTTCAGTAAGATAAAGAAAGTTAATTTACTTAAATAGGTGAAGTTAATGAATAGAAGCAACTCAATTTCAACTCCTAAATGTGTATATACAAGAAAATCGAATTTATATATAAATATAAGATTATGGAATTTTTGCAAATGAACTGCCCTTATGGCTTTATGTCAACTTCAGTAAGATGAAGAATATTAACTAACTTAAATATGTGAAGATAATGATTAGAAGCTACTCAATATCGACTGCTAAATGCGTATATACAAGAAAATCGATTTTATGCCTCAATATAAGATTTTGAAATTTTTGGAAATGCACTGCCGTTATGGCTTCATGTAAACTTCTGGGGGATGAAAAAGGTTAACTAATTTAAATATTTGAAGTTAATGATTTGAAGCAACTCAGTATCGATTGCTACACATGTATGTTTATCTAAGAAAATCGAATTTATATCTAAATATAAGATTATGGAATCTTCCAAATGCACTGCCGTTATGGCTTTATGTCAACTTCTGTAAGATGAAGACAGTTAACTAACTGAAATATATGAAGTTAATGATTTGAAGCAATGCAGTATCGATTGCTAAGTGTGTGTATACAAGAAAATCGATTTTATACCTAAATATAAGATTTTGAAATTCTTCCAATTGCACTGCCGTCATGGCTTTATGTCAACTTCAGTAAGATAAAGAAGGTTAAATAACTTAAATATGTGAAGTTAATGAATAGAAGCAACTCAATATCGACTGCTAAATGTGTATATAGAAGAAAATCGACTTTATATCTAAATATAAGATTATGGAATTTTTTTTGGGTACGGGTATAATCTTGAGTAAACTGGTGTTTCGTCCTCCGTTCGAATTGTTGCTATCACCTTTGTATTGTACGGTAATGCCTCATTGGGGTCAGCAAAAACCCCATTCATCCTTTTGATCATCCTAGAAAAATCTTCCCTAAAGTTTGTTGGTACTAGATTTTTTTGAAGCCTAAGATGGCTTACGTCATGACTGGAAATGAAGAAGATTTCCTCCTCACCAAAATCATGATTTATTGTGTTCGATTTAAGGTCAATGTTCGCATGGACCCTGTTTAGTATGTCGAGCCCAATCACGCCATCAAATGATGTTAAGTCCGGTAAGATGAAAAATTCTGCCACTACACCAAATATTTTTATGTAGCATTTTTCCATGATAGAAGTAACCCCGTGAATAGATTTTACAGAGAATGTGTCCCTGAAATGTTGTGTCCTTAAAGCCTGTGTTGGTTTCATATAACTCCTCGACGCACCAGTATCGATAAGGAGTTTAACTTCTTTCCCTCCTAGGGACTTTGAAATCCAGGGTAGGAGTCACCTTCCCCTAAAAAATTAAGTTGATCTAAACTTACGTCATCCGCCGCTTGTTCGGCTTCTGCACCATACAATGATTCACTCTGTGGCTCAACTTCCTCCTCCAGATGATTAACACGTTGGATCTTTGGTCCTGTGTAACGTCCAGAATTTGCTGGACGTTTTTGTTGATACCCCTGTTGCATTCTATTACTGTTTCCTTGATAGGCACCTCGGTCTCTGTCAAACGATTGGTGTTTAAATTTCGATGAGGATGGATCAACGTCCATTGGTTCCGCTCTGACTAGTCTGTCGCTGTCACGTCCTTTATTTACCCTTTGATTTTCCGTAAAATGAGGTGCATGTCCGGGTTTGTACTGCCTATTACTATAGTAGTGTGGGCTCTTATGAGCTGAGGGTGGATCATAAGTGTTTGTCCTATGGTTGTTCTGGCTTGAAATTATATTATTATTTTTTTTATGTGGTTGCCCTCGACGTTCCTGGCAGCAAAATTGGCCGCGAACGCATACCGCTCATGGTTTGAGTCTACCTCCTGTGCTAAAGCAAGAGCAGACGGAAGGTCAGACGGCCGTGAAGCGAAAAGAATGTCGCATAAGGGCTTCCTTAAGCCGGAAATGAAAACTCTTAGGGCATCCGCCCTATATTTCTCGTTTATAATTTCTGCCACGCTACTCTCGTAAGACATTATAGTCTTATTAGCTAATAACGTTAGCTTCTTTTCTACATAATCGTAGAATTCCAGACAGGACCTAGAACCCTGTCTTAAGGTAGATAATTCCTGCTCTATAAGATATACGGGACGTTTGTCCGCGTACGTAAAGTCTAAACGTGCTATAATGGCATTAAAATTAAGACAGTACTAAACGATGAGAGGACCGCATCGGCAGCCCCTCTTATTTTGTTCCTCAAAATGGTAACTGCTTGGTAGTGTCGTTCACTGCCATCGTACCTTTTGAACAGTTCATAAGCGTTATGCGCCGCCTCGCGCCATGACACATATGTGCCTATGTGACCATGAAATTCGGGAAGTGGTTTGATCGCATCAAGCGTTATGTCAATGTTTCTAGTGGATTTACAGATACCTTTAGATATTTTTCTACCTTTGGCCTGCTGCCCGTCACCTGGTTTTGGATTGCTCCTAACTTCCTATCGAACTCCAACCTTTGTGCTGCCAAAGCACTTCTAACTTCCGCCTTAATTAACTCGCTTATTTGTTCTGTGTTCATATTTGCTTTCTGACTTCCTAACTTTAAATTTCTAAAAAAGTCTTCCAGACCTTCACTCATTAATTTTTGTTCTGTCACTTTCCTTTATTTTATTCACAATTATTGTTATATTTATTCCAGGAACAGAGCATCTCACTTACACTTCCATTGGATTTGAATAGATTAAAATTAGGTTCAGGTTCTTCCGGTTAGTTGATCGGGCCAAAGGTTGTCTCTTCTTAAAGTCCACGTTGAGTCCAAGTAGTTGATTGTTGTTGATTTTAAGTGAGCCAGCTATCGTAGTCACACGAGCCGAGTTAAGAACTTTATATTTTTCTATTAAACTTTTTACTCGCGTGCCCCACGTTGGGCGCCAATTATTCAAACGTATTGTTCAATTTTAAAATTATTTTATTTGCCGTCATCTCGGCTTAGTTGTCAAGTATAAAGTGCCCCTTAAAATTATTCCTAACTTAGCTCAAGCCACCAACCCGCATCGCGTTGTGGCTCCTCTGCTGACGTTTTGCTGACCTTGCGCCTCGTGCATGGTGTTTGTTTACTTTGACGTCTGGCCAATGTTCTCACGCAAAATGTGCTGACTTAGCGACATGTGCAGAGTGGTAGGCTCTTATTACGACGGGAATTAGGGTGTGTCGTTTCCTCGCGATAACTTATACAAGAAAATCGACTTTTTATCTAAATATAAGGTTATGAAATTTTTCCAAGTGCACTGCCCTTATGGCTTTATGTCAACTTCTGAAAGATAAAGAAAGTTAACTTAGCTATGCAATATCGATTGCTAAATGCGTATGTACAAGAAAATTGAATGTATATCTAAATATAAGATTATGAAATTCTTCCAAATGCAGTGCCGTTATGGCTTGATGTCAACTTCAGCAAGATGAAGGAAGTTAACTCTCTTAAATATGTGAATCTAATGATTTGAAGCTATGCAATATCGATTGCTAAATGCGTATGTACAAGAAAATCGACTTTATACAAATATATAAGATTTTGGAATTGTTTCAAATGAACTGCCGTTATGGCTTCATGTAAACTTCAGTGGGATGAAAAAGGTTAATTGATTTAAATATGTGAAGTTAATGAATAGAAGCAACTCAATATCGACTGCTAAATGTGTATATAGAAGAAAATGGACTTTATATCTAATTATAAAAGTATGGAATTTTTCCAAGTGCACTGCCCTTATGGCTTTATGTCAACGTCAGCAAGATGAAGGAAGTTAACTAACTTAAATATGTGAAGTTAATGATTTGAAGCAATGCAATATCGATTGCTAAATGCGTATATACAAGAAAATTGAACTTATATCTAAATATAAGATTATAAAATTCTTCCAAATGCACTGCCGTTATGGCTTTATATCAACTTCAGTAAGATGAAGAATGTTAACTAATTTAAATATGTGAAGATAGTGATTAGAAGCTACTCAATATCGATTGCTTAATGCGTATGTATATACAAGAAAATCGACTTTAAACCTCAATATAACATTTTGGAATTTTTGCAAATGCACTGCCGTTATGGCTTCATGTAAACTTCAGTGGGATGAAATAGGTTAATTAATTTAAATATGTGAAGTTAATGATTGGAAGCATCGCAGTATAAATATAAGATTTTTTAATTCTTTCAATTGCACTGCTTCTACGGCTTTATTTCAACTTCAGTAAGATGAAGAAAGTTAATTAACTTAAGTATGTGAAGTTAGTGATTTGACGCATCTCAATATCGATTGCTAAATGTTAATATACTAGAAAATCGACTTGACAATATCGATTGCTAAATGCGTATAAACAAGAAAATCGACTTTATACCTAATTATAAGATTTTGAAATTCTTCCAAATGCACTGCCGTTATGGCTTTATGTCAACTTCAGTAAAATGAAAAAAGTTAACTTACATAAATATGTTAAACTAACATAAATGTGTGAAGATAATGATTAGAAGCTACTCAATATCGACTGCTAAATGCGCATAAACAAGCAAATCGAATTTATATATAAATATAAGGTTATGGAATTTTTGCAAATGAACTGCCGTTATGGCTTTATGTCAACTTCAGTAAGATGAAGAATGTTAACTAACTTAAATATGTGAAGATAATGATTAGAAGCTACTCAATATCGACTGCTAAATGCGTATATACAAGAAAATCGATTTTATACCTCAATATAAGATTTTGGAATTTTTGGAAATGCACTGCCGTTATGGCTTCATGTAAACTTCTGGGGGATGAAAAAGTTTAACTAATTTAAATATTTGAAGTTAATGATTTGAAGCAACTCAGTATCGATTGCTACACATGTATGTATATCTAAGAAAATCGAATTTATATCTAAATATAAGACTATGGAATCTTCCAAATGCACTGCCGTTATGGCTTTATGTCAACTTCTGTAAGATGGAGACAGTTAACTAACTGAAATATATGAAGTTAATGATTTGAAGCAATGCAGTATCGATTGCTAAGTGTGTGTATACAAGAAAATCGATTTTATATCTAAATATAAGATTATGGAATCTTCCAAGTGCAGTGCCGTTATGGCTTGATGTCAACTTCTGTAAGATGAAGGCAGTTAACTAACTGAAATATATGAAGTTAATGATTTGAAGCAATGCAGTATCGATTGCTAAGTGTGTGTATACAAGAAAATCGATTTTATACAGAAATATAAGATTTTGGAATTCTTCTAAATGCACTGCCATTATGGCTTTATGTCAACTTATGTAAGATGAAGAATGACAACTAACTTAAATATGTAAAGTTAATGATTTGAAGCATCTCAATAACGATTGCTAAATGCGTATATACAAGAAAATCGAATTTATATCTAAATATAAGATTATGGAATCTCCCAAGTGCAGTGCCGTTATGGCTTGATGTCAACTTCAGCAAGATGTAGGAAGTTAACTCAC
>NW_024395181.1:0-40124 GCF_016617805.1 Bactrocera tryoni | reverse complement strand
AACTTGATATGGATTTCTAACTGTGTACATGCAAAAAAGTCGGTTTTATACCTAAATGTAAAATTATGGTATTTTTTCCAAATGTACTGCCGTTATGGTCTTATGTCAACTTGAGTAAAATGATGAGGGTTATTTAACTTTGTTATGTTAAGCTAATGATTTGAAGCAACTTGATAGGGATTGCTAAATGTTTAACTGCAGAAACATCGCTTTTATATCTAAATGCAAAATTATGGAATTTTTCTAAATGCACTGTTGTTATGGCTTTATGCGAACTTTAGTAAGATAAAGAAAGTTATATAACTTTAATATGTGAACTTAATAATTTGAAATAACTTGATATGGATTTCTAACTGTGCAGATGCAAAAAAGTCGGTTTTGTACCTAAATGTAAAATTATGGTATTTTTTCCAAATGTACTGCCGTTATGGTCTTATGTTAACTTGAGTAAAATGATGAGGGTTAATTAACTTTATTATGTTAAGCTAATGATTTGAAGCAGCTTGATATGGATTGCTAAATGTTCAAATGCAGGAAAATCGGTTTTATATCTAAATGTAAATTGTGGAATTTTTCCAAATGCACTGTTGTTATGGTTTTTGCGAACTTTAGTAAGATAAAGAAAGTTAATTAACTTTAATATGTGAACTTAATAATTTGAAATAACTTTATATGGATTTCTGTATGTGTACACGCAAGAAAGTCGGTTTTATACCTAAATATAAATTTATGGAATTTTTTCCAAACGAACAGCCGTTATGGTCTTATGTGAACTTGAGTACGATGATAAGGGTTAATTAACCCTAATATATGGATTTATTAATTTGAAACAACTTGATATTGATTTCTTAATGTGTACATGCAAGAAAGTCGGTTTTATACCTAAATGTAAAATTAAGGCATTTTTTCCAAATGCACTGGCTGTGTGGTCTTATGTCAACTTGAGTAAAATGATGAGGGTTAATTTACTTTAAATATTATGTTAAGCTAATGATTTGAAATAACTTGATGTGGTTTTCTAAATGTTTAAATGCAGGAAAATCGGTTTTATATCTAAATGTAAAATTGTGGAATTTTTCCAAATGCACTGTTGTTATGGCTTTATGCGAACTTTAGTAAGATGAAGAAATTTAATTAACTTTAATATGTGAACTTAATAATTTGAAATAACTTGATTTGGGTTTCTAAACGTGTACATGCAAGAAAGTCGGTTTTATACCTAAATGTAAAATTATGGAATTTTTCCATATGCACTGCCGTTTTGGCTTTATGCCAACTTCTGTAAGACGAAGAAGGTTAAATAACTTTAAATGTGAAGCTTATGATTTGATGCAACTTGATATGGATTTTTAGCTGTGTACATGCAAGAAAATCGGTTTTATACCTAAATGTAAAATTATGGAATTTTTCCAAATGCACTGCCGTTATGGTCTTATGTCAACTTGCGAAAAATGATGAGGGTTAATTTACTTTATTATGTTAAGCTAATGATTTGAAGCAACTTGATATGGATTGCTAAATGTTTAAATGCAGGAAAATTGGTTTTGTATCTAAATGAAAAATTGTGGAATTTTTCCAAATGCACTGCCGTTATGGCTTTATGCGATTTTTAGTAATACCCAAGACACACATGTAGTACATAATGTAGTATAATATAGAACCTATATGTGTGTCATCAGCATTTCACATCTTTGTTCCAAAGCAAATAGAGTTCCGTACTACAATAGCATACTACATACCATTGAAATTCATTGGTGTTCTGCAATGTACTACGATGGATCGCATTGAACACACCCAAAGCTTTAAAGCTCATTCTGTCAAAATCATATGTTTTCGCTGCCAGCTGACAAATTAAAAAATAAATAAATTTATCTGTTGTGGCGGTAAGAAAAAAAATATGGAGAAAGTCCAAAAAAAATATATTGGGAATGCCGCAATAAAAAATATAATTGAAGTGTGGGCACAATTTAATTCCCAACTGCGTGGAGTTCACAAAAATAGCCACATTTACTCGGCAATGAGCACGCAACTTGTTTTCCTAGCGCCAGCCGAGCTGCGAAATCGAATTAACAATTTAACAAAGAAGTACAGGTTTGTAAATAATTATACAATAAAACTAAGTATGTGCTAATTTAAACATATCAGACAGGAACGGAAGGCTGTGGGCCCAAGCGGAGGAGCTCCGTCTAATTGGGAATTCTACGACGCCATACACAAAATAATTGGCAGCTATAAATCAAATTTCACACACGAACTGGCCGACGAAAGCACTGAAAATGGTTTGTTTGAAATAGCAATTATTTTATTTTAATATTACAATTTCAATGTATGTATTATACATCTTTTATTCCACAGTTACGGATCCATTAGACGCATCGATGGCGGCATCTTCATTGTCAAATGAAAGTGGACCTGAAGAAGCACCATCAACTTCGTCGGCTGCAATAAAGAGAAAGAGGAATAGTGATGAAGATTATCTCGAACTGGCTAAAAAAGAGCAAAAGATGATCGAAGCTTATTTCACTAAATCTTTGGAAAATGAGGAAAAGGCCCTCAAATTGATGGAGCAAACCAACGCCGTTCTTATGGCTATGTTAAATAAACATATGTAAATAAAAAAATATCAATTCTTTCTAAAAATTACAAATAATATTTACCGTGGATAAAATGTGTCATAATTGCCTGTCGAATTTCAATTCCGCAAATGATTTCTTGTCTGTCTATGTGTGCTATATGAGGTTGCCTTCCGCTATTTCCAGCGTTTGCTTGTTGAATCCATTGCAGATTGACAGTGTCATTTCTATTGTTGCATATGTTATGAATAATGCAACAAGATTTTATAACAAGGTTAACATTTTTTAAATTAATTATTAATTAATAAAATTAAATTAAAATGTCCGAAAGCATTTTCCACAACTCTTCGGCACGATGAAATGCGTCTGTTAAATATTTTTTCACTTTCTGGTTGATTAACAGAAAATGGAAATGGTTTCATAACGTATTTAGACAGTTTGAATGCTGAATCTCCTATAAGGAGTATCGGCACCTCAATGCCTTCGATTGTTTTTGCATATTTTTTAAAAATTTCGTTATCGGAATAACACTTTTTCAAAGCCGACTGCTCAAATAATGTGGAGTCATTGCTTCGTCCTGGTGTACCAACATTGATACATATAAGTAAATCTGCATCTATAATCCACTGATGCAAATAAAACCGTCGAGTACCACCCTTTAAAGTTATAATAATCGCTGGCTTCGTTTTTTGGGGGCTTTATTTCAATGTGGCACCCATCTATTGCGCCATAACATTGCGGGAATCCTAAATGATCAAAACCATAGACTACTTCATTCACTTTCACATCATTCGGCGGATATGCATCGAATACTTCATTCCTAAACACTCTGCATATTTCTTCGCAAACTTGTAAAGCGACAGCAATTCGTTTTTCAAGTGGTATGGCGTTACGCCAATAGGTATCCTTTTTGCGCACAATTTTTAATGCGTCCACTAAATAAAAAAACGTCTCCCTGCTCACTCGGAATGCATTTTTAAACTTTGCGGTTATCACTTTGGTAACGTCCATTTTCATTTTATATATTTAAAAAAATTTACGTCAGCTGTTGAATGTACTAGGTAGGCATACTAGATGTGTGTCACTATGCTGGTGTATGGTTTCATGAGCTTTCATTGTAGTACAAATAGTAGAACGGAAAGCACATGTCTGTCTAGGGTATAAGATGAAGAAAGTTAATTAACTTTAATATGTGAACTTAATAATTTGAAATAACTTGATATGGGTTTCTAAACGTGTACATGCCAGAAAGTCGGTTTTATACCTAAATGTAAAATTAAGGCACTTTTTCCAAATGCACTGCCGTTATGGCCTTATGTCTACTTGAGTAAAATGATGATGGTTAATTAAATTTAATATGTTAAGCTAATGATTTGAAGCAGCTTCATATGGATTGCTAAATCTGCACATGCAAGAAGTCGGTTTTATACCTAAATGTTAAATTATGGAATTTTTTCCAAATGCACTGCCGTTATGGTCTTATGTCAACTTTAGTAAAATGATGAGGGTTAATTAACTTTAATATGTGAACTTAATAATTTGAAATAACTTGATATGGATTTCTAAATGTGTACATGCAAGAAAGTCGGTTTTATACCTAAATGTTAAATTATGGAATTTTTTCCAAATGCACTGCCGTTATGGTCTTATGTCAACTTTAGTAAAATGATGAGGGTTAATTAACTTTAATATGTGAACTTAATAATTTGAAATAACTTGATATGGATTTCTAAATGTGTACATGCAAGAAAGTCGGTTTTATACCTAAATGTAAAATTAAGGCATTTTTTCAAAATGCACTGCCGTTGTGGTCTTATGTCAACTTTAGTAAAATGATGATGGTTAATTAACTTTAATATGTTAAGCTAATGTTTTGAAGCAACTTCATATGGATTTCTAAATGTGTACATGGAAGAAGTCGGTTTTATACCTAAATGTTAAATTATGGAATTTTTTCCAAATGCACTGCCGTTATGGTCATATGTCAACTTGAGTAAAATGATGAGGGTTAATTAACTTTAATATGTTAAGCTAATGATTTGAAGCAGCTTCATATGGATTGCTAAATCTGCACATGCAAGAAGTCGGTTTTATACCTAAATGTTAAATTATGGAATTTTTTCCAAATGCACTGCCGTGATGGTCTTATGTCAACTTGAGTAAAATGATGAGGGTTAATTAACTTTAATATGTTAAGCTAATGATTTGAAGCAACTTCGTATTGATTTCTAAAGGTGCGCACTACCGTTATGGTCTTATGTCAACTTGAGTAAGAAGATAAGGGTTAATTAACTTTAATATGTTAGGCTAATGATTTGAAGCAACTTGATATGGATTGCTCAATGTTTAAATGCAGGAAAATCGGGTTTGTATCTAAATGTAAAATTGTGGAATTTTTTCCAAATGCACTGTTGTTATTGCTTTATGCCAACTTGAGTAAGATGTTGAAAGTTAATTAACTTTAATATGTGAATTTAATAATTTGAAACAACTTGATATGGATTTCCAAATGTGTACATGCAAGAAAGTCAGTTTTATAAATAAAAAATAAATTAAGGCATTTTTTCCAAATGCACTGCCGTTGTGGTCTTATGTCGACTTGAGTAAAGGTATGAAGGTTAATTAACTTTAGTATGTTAAGCTAATGATTTGAAGCAACATCGTATTGATTTCTTAGGGTGTGCACTACCGTTATGGTCTTATGACAACTTGAGTAAAATGATAAGGATTTATTAACTTTAATATGTTAAGCTATTGATTTGAAGCAACTTGATATGGATTGCTAAATGTTTAAATGCAGGAAAATCGGTTTTATCCCTAAATGTAAAATTGTGGAATTTTTCCAAATGCACTGCCGTTTTGGCTTTATGCCAACTTCTGTAAGATGAAGAAGGTTAATTAAATTAAAAAGTAAAGCTAATGATTTGAAGCAACTTGACATGGATTTTTAAATGTGAATGAAAGTCGGTTTTATACCTAAATGTGAAATTAAGGAATATTTTCCGAAGGCAATGTCGTTATGGTCTTATGACAACTTGAGTAAAAGATGATGGTTAATTAACTTTAATATGTGAACTTAATAATTTGAAATAACTTGACATGGATTTCTAAATGTGTACATGCAGGAAAGTCGGTTTTACAGCAAAAAGTGAAATTATTGAATTTTTTCCAAATGCACTGCCGGTGTGGTCTTATGTCAACTTGAGTAAGAAGATAAGGGCTAATTAACTTTAATATGTTAAGCTAATGATTTGAAGCAATTCGTATTGATTTCTAAATGTGTACATGCATGAGAGTCGGTTTTATACCTAAATGTAAAATTATGGCATTTTTTCCAAATGCACTGTCGTTATGGTCTTATGACAACTTGAGTAAAAGATGATGGTTAATTAACTTTATCATGTTAAGCTAATGATTTAAAGCAACTTCGTATTGATTTCTAAAGGTGCGCACTACCGTTATGGTCTTATGTCAACTTGAGTAAGATGATAAGGGTTAATTAACTTTAATATGTTAGGCTAATGATTTGAAGCAACTTGATATGGATTGCTCAATGTTTAAATGCAGGAAAATCGGGTTTGTATCTAAATGTAAAATTGTGGAATTTTTCCAAATGCACTGTTGTTATTGCTTTATGCCACCTTGAGTAAGATGTAGAAAGTTAATTAACTTTAATATGTGAATTTAATAATTTGAAATAACTTGATATGGATTTCTAAATGTGTACATGTAAGAAAGTCGGTTTTACACCTTAAAGTGAAATTATGGAATTTTTTCCAAATGCACTGCCGTTGTGGTCTTATGTCAACTTGAGTAAGAAGATAAGGGTTAATTAACTTTAATATGTTAAGCTAATGATTTGAAGCAACTTCGTATTGATTTCTAAATGTGTACATGCATGAGAGTCGGTTTTATACCTAAATGTAAAATTATGGAATTTTTTCCAAATGCACTTCCGTTATGGTCTTATGTCAACTTGAGTAAAATGATGAGGGTTAATTAACTTTAATATGTTAAGCTAATGATTTGAAGCAGCTTCATATGGATTGCTAAATCTGCACATGCAAGAAAAGTCGGCTTTATACCTTAATGTTAAATTATGGATTTTTTTCCAAATGCACTGCCGTTATGGTCTTATGTCAACTTGAGTAAAATGATGAGGGTTAAATAACTTTAATATGCTAAGCTAATGATTTGAAGCAATTTTATATGGATTTCTAAATGTGTATATGCAAGAAGTCCGTTTTATACCTAAATGTTAAATTATGGAATTTTTTCCAAATGCACTGGCATTATGGTCTTATGTCAACTTGAGTAAAATGATGAGGGTTAATTAACTTTAATATGCTAAGCTAATGATTTGAAGACACCTGATGATATTTGTTTTTTTTTTTTTACGAGGAGGAAGCATCGAAAGCCTGGACCTAAGGTCAGTGTGGAACTGTAATCCGAACTAAACCTCCTACCGGCATGTACCGTCAAGTATTACGTCGGGAGGATTGTTGAGTGACACTCATGCGTACGTGATGATCACAATGCATTCAGTTACAAGTTGCATTTACTTGGCCCCACGTCTGTTGGTCCGATAACCCTCCTCGTACCTAGTTCGTCGCCAACCTTTCCCGTCACGTCAATGTTTGTGTGTTTGAGTCGTGGTTGTCCGTTACATTTATCGGCTCTCTTCTCCGCCGCTGTTCGCTGGCACGTTGGGATTTCATAACCCTGGCTGCAGCTTGGCAAGCAGCTTTCCATTTCTCTAACGATTCGACCACTTGGCTTACCAAGTTATCGGGAGTTGGGTCTACACCGAACGCATTTTTTAATTTTTGCCTCTCATAATTATATTTTGGGCAATAGAAAAATGTGTGTTCCACATTTTCGACGGTATCGCCTCCGCAATAATCACATGTGTCGTTATTTTCGTGCCCGTATTGTCTCAAATATGCTTTGAAGCAGCCATGTCTTGTGAGAATTTGAGTTAGGTGGAAATCTGCCTCGCCGTGTTGTCTATTTAACCATGGTTCGACGTTGGGGATCAGTCAGAATGTCCACCGCCCGTTTCCGCTTTCCTCCCAGCGTTTTTGCCATTGATCCACTGCCCTTGCTATTTCTTCTAACGTATTGTGCGGTAACCTGTCATTTGTACAGCATTGAATCTCCTTGGCCAGGAGGTCTAAAGGGTGTAAGCCTGCAATAAATAGGGCAGCATCTTCCGATACTGTGCGGAACGCAGAACATACTCTTAGCGCGCAAGTGGCATATATCAAAAAAGGCCACGGCGATGTGATTTTACCTTTAGGGCTTTTCCCTATATCTGGACGCCGAACAGCGCGACTGACTTTAGTACACCAGCTAATAGTCGTCTTCTGTTTTGCTTTGGCCCACGGGTATTTAGCATTAACCGGGTCAAGGCTCTGCACACTTTTGTAGCTTTTTCGCTTGTATACGCTAAATGTTCCTTAAAGGACATCCTTGCATCAAGTATGATTCCCAAGTATTTAATTGCCGGTTGTGTCGTGATGCTTACCCCCTTTGTATTGAACGTGGCAACTTCACCGACTTTTCTGCCAGTAATGAGTACCGCTTCGGTCTTGCTATCCGCTAGGTTCAGTCTGTTAGTTTCGAGCCAATCGCTTATCAACTCTATTGTTCTGTTGGTTATCGAAACTATATCGTATATGAGTTTTGCTATAACCACAACAGCGATATCATCTGCGAACCCAATAATATGAACATTTTTGGGTACTTTCAGTCGCAGTACTCCATAGGACATGACGTTCCATAGTAGCGGCCCAAGAGCAGATCCTTGGGGTACTCCACCAGAGACTTTATATTTTTTAGAGCCTTCGCTTGTGTTGTAGCTTAAAGTTCTATCCTCGAAATAGCTAACTATTATGTTATATATGTAGATATAGAGGCACGGAGAAGCTTTTTAGTGCCCTCAATATACTGTGCCAGAATGCCGAGTTAAAGGCATTCTTTACATCCAGTGTTACAAACATACAGTACTGTATTGTGCCACCTTTCCATCTTTTCCCACTTATAGCCTGTTCTGCCAGGGTCTTTACTAGATTCACAGCTGCAATTGTGGATCTTGCCTTTCTGAATCCGAATTGGTTGGGTGATAACCCACCGGCATCGTCGATTGCCTTAATTAGCCGTTGGTATATGATCCGCTCCAGAATCTTTCCAGCGGAGTCTAACTGGGCTTAACCGTTTGCATGCTTCTCTGACTTCTTCCTTGGAAATGGCCGGAAGAACTTGGGTTTGTGGTACTCTCACGATCTCCTGATGGAGTGGGGGTTGGAAAGGAAAGAGGACCGAAACTATTCTCTCAATTGTTGAGGGGGAGGTTGGCATTTGCTTGCCAGTGCGGAGTTTTCCCATTACAGTTTTATAAGCGAGTCCCCAAGCGTTGTTTTCAACATCGTCGCACAATTTAAGGAAACCTTCCAGTTTACTTTTTTTAATTGATTGTTTTAATAATTTACTTTTGTCCTTAAAGTGTTTTAGGAGAGTGATGTATTCAGGTGTACCACGTGACCTTTGGTATAATCGCCTTGCTTGCTGGCATTCTTTGCGTAATCAGGCAATCGTCTCATTCACCCAATCCACTGGGGAATGGTGTTTGCGTCGAGATAACTTAGACATTGAAGCTTCGCATGCACTCTTAATACAGCTCATAATCGAGGAAGCAGCTTTGTTAGCCGACAACAAATTGTCGGTAAGAGTAGTTGGTCTGAAGACTTCTTCAAAAAGGTGTGGGTCGAACGCTGTGGGTCGCCAGTTACTCCTTTTTAGGGTCGGTAAACGCTGTCGTTCGTGTGTGGTATTTATTTCGAATATAATTTCATAGTTATCGCTAAAAGTGTAGGGATCACTAATTTCCCAGTGAGATTTGCGAACAAAGCTCGAGTGTACAAACGTTAGGTCTATCACCGATTGTCTGGCACCTTTGTTAAATGTGCATTGGTTGCCAGCATTTAACAGCTCCAGATCAAGAGAAGCAAAAGTTTCTAGTAAGGTTTTTCCTCTGCTGTTGGTTCTTTTGCATCCCCACTCGATAGCCCAGGCATTAAAGTCACCAGCTATTATAACTTTCGTTTTGCATCTGGCATCGGCCACTAGGTTGTCGATAATACGTCGATATTATTCGCCGTTGAGACTAGGGGGTAAGTAGCAGCTATATACATATATTAATATTATTAGTTGTTATTCGTACAAAACCATCAGAACAGAAGAGTGCTTCCAGTTGCGCAAAGTTAGGGTTACATTTCCATATAGCAGCTTTATTTCGGGTATCACTTATCCAGGTTACGTCATGTCCGATTTTATATGGTTCACTTAGTAGAACCACATCAATTTTCTTTTCGGCAACTGACTGTTTTAATAGGTCAACCGCTTGACAGTGGTTTGCGTTAAGTTTGAAAACCTCATGTTACCTGCTGAGCTGCCTTCTTGTATATTGGGCACCAGACGCTTCCAGTAAAGTGATCGATTTCCTTTGAACCGGCTTTTAAGCAGAGCAGACATTTTGGCTTGTTATTGCAGTCCTTTGCCTGGTGCTCCCCTTCGCCGCATCTTCTACAGAGTCTGGACCTGTCCTCATTTGTGCAGGTTTTTTCTGTGTGTCCATAATCGAGACATTTAAGGCACCGCTGTGGATGTCTGTATTCTCGAATACGGCAATTTACCCATCCAACTTTCAGCTTTCTAGTCAGTAGAAGCTGTCTAGCTGCCTCAACCGGGAGCTTAATGAGAGCTGTTTGGGTGTCTCCATAGGACTTTCTTAAGTTCTTAATTGTTGAGAGCGTCAGTTCAGGGTTACCTAATTCTCTCTGTAGGGCGTAAAGAACTTCTTCCTTGCTTGTAACTTCATCAAGGTCTTTGCACTCAGTAGGGTCTCCTGGGTCAGAAGTTTAATGTGGGCTTGATCCCCTAGACACTTCTTAATGTTCTCCTGGGAGTCGGTTGGGATCGCTGTCCCGCTTAGTTGTAGCAACATTTCGCCATTTTGCGTTTTACGTATCTTAGTGACGTTATTTCCGAATCCGCTGAGTGTTGAGTCGGACTTGATTTTCCTTAGAATCTCCGCATAAGAAAGGTCCCCATTTTTTAAAATTAATATCGCTTGTGGCTTTGTTTTTGGTAATTTTGCTGTGTTACGGTTGGCTTTCTTAGCTACTACATTCCACTGTTCCTCCATTGGATTATTTGTTGTTGCCTTATTATCCGGTCCTTTCGCAGGCTGCGTGCTTAATGTGCTTGGTGTTGGCGACTTTGCCTTGGCTTCAAACATTTGAGAACTTATTATTGATCGTTTGAACTGACCAATTAAACTTGTTCTTGCTCAGGTTATCGGCGAATTGATGCATGACCGTTTATTTTGTTGTAAGGTCTGCTCCTCCACCATTGGTTCTTCAGTGAGTGTACTGCGACCTCTTTTTGCTTGGTCGATTGGGTGGATAGCCGACTCTCTAACCTCTGCTACTGCTTGTTTTTGCAGTTGCGAGATCTTGTTCGCTCACACTTATTGCATTTTCGCTGCTGGTTTTGCCTTGTGTTGGCAGATCGGCTGCGCTAGCCTTTTTAGTTATCATTGTGACGCTATTTAATTCAGTCACATAGTGAGACCTTGTTTTTAGGAGTCACTTCTTGTGTAGTTGGTGAAGCAACTTTTAGCGTCTGAGCGCATTGTCGATCAGGTCCCCCTTATTGCTCCTTGTGAACGGACTATATTCCTGCTTTTTACCAGTAATGGTATGTGCTGCTTTAGGTTTAGCTGACATTTTCTCAGCTATTCCTACAGCAGTCCACTAATGCAGCTGTTACTCGCAAATTCCTGAAGGTGTAATCCCCAGAAATTTCTTTTTGTGTGGATTGTGGGCTCTGGGATCCAAATAGGTGTGTACAGGGAGAGCTAAGAAAACGCGCTCTTCGCGATTTCCCTTTTGTGCGAACCTTCTCCCAAATCAATAGATATTTATTAAGTGTTTTAACACTCACCGCTTTTATAAGTTTTTTATGCTCTGATTTTTGTTTTCCTTGAGTTGTTGTGGACACTGTGTGTATTTCCGCGCGCTTAGGAACTAATTTTGAATTATTTCCTATCGAACTTGGTGCCATAAGCGGAGCACCAGAAAAACACGTCTTTGCACTAACTTCAATAACTCACTGGTTCTAACTTCAAAAACTCACTGGTTCAATAACTTACTGGTTCTGGCCACTTAATATGGATTGCTAAATGTGTACATGCAAGAAAAGACGGCTTTATAGCTAAATGTAAAATTCTGGAATATTTCCAAATGCACTGCCGTTATGGCTTCGCTTCATGTCAACTTGAGTATGAAGGTGAGGGTTAATTAACTTTAATATGTGAAGCTAATGATTTGAAGCAATTTGAAATGGATTTCTAGATGTGTACATGCAAGAAAAGGCGGCTTTATACCTAAATGTAAAATTCTAGAATATTTCCAAATGCACTGCCGTTAGGGCTTTATGTCAACTTGAGTAAGAAGATGAGGGTTAATTAACTTTAATATGTTAAGGTAATGATGAAGCAACTTCATATGGATTTCTTAATGTGTACATGCAAGAAAGTCGGTTTTATACAAATGTAAAGTAATGGAATTTTTTCCAAATGCACTGCCGTTATGGCTTTATGTCAAATTGAGTAAGATGAAGAAAGTTTATTAACTTAAATATGTGAATTTATTAATTTGAAACAACTGGATATGGAATATTAATGTGTACATGCAAAAAGTCGGTTTAATACCTAAATGTAAAATTAAGGCATTTTTTCAAATGCAGTGCCGTTATGGTCTTATGTAAACTTTAGTAAGATGAAGAAATGATGAAATGATAAATGTGTACATGCAAGAAGTCGGTTTTATACCTAAATGTTAACTTATGGAATTTTTTCCAAATGCACTGCCGTTATGGTCTTATGTCAACTTGAGTAAAATGATAAGGGTTAATTAACTTTAATATGCTAAGCTAATGATTTGAAGCAACTTGATATGGATTGCTAAATGTGGACATGCAAGGAAAGTCGGCTTTATACCTAAACGTAAAATTGCGAAATTTTTCCAAATGCAGTGCCGTTATGGTCTTATGCCAACTTGAGTAAGATAAAGAAAGTTAATTAACTTGAATATGTAAATTTAATAATTTGAAGCAACTTGATATGGAATTCTAAACGTGTACATGCAAGAAAATCGATTTTATGCCTAAATGTAAAATTGTGGAATTTTTCCAAATGAAGTGCCGTTATGGTCTTATGCCAACTTGAGTAAGATAAAGAAAGTTAATTAACTTGAATATGTGGATTTAATAATTTGAAGCAACTTGATATGGACTTCTTAATGTGTACATGCAAGAAAGTCGGTTTTATACAAATGTAAAGTAATGGAATTTTTTCCAAATGCACTGCCGTTATGGCTTTATGTCAAATTGAGTAAGATGAAGAAAGTTAATTAACTTTAATATGTTAAGCAAATGATTTAAAGCAACTTGATATGGATTTCTAAATGTGTATAGGCAAGAAAATCGGTTTTATACCTATATGTAAAATTGTGGAATTTTTCCAAATGCAATGCCGTTATGGGTTTATGCCAACTTTAGTAGGATGAAGAAAGTTAATTAGCTTTAATATGTGAATTTAATAATTTGAAGCAACTTGATATGGATTTCTAAATGTGTACATGCAAGAAACTCAGTTTTATACCTAAATGTTAAATTATGGAATTTTTTCCAAATGCACTGCCGTTATGGTCTTATGTCAACTTGAGTAAAATAATGAGGGTTAATTTACTTTAATATGCTAAGCTAATGATTTGAAGCATTTTTATATGGATTGCTAAATGTGGACATGCAAGAAAAGTCGGCTTCATACCTAAATGTAAAATTGTGGAATATTTCCAAATGCACTACCGTTATGGCTTCATGTCAACTTGAGTATGAAGATGAGGGTTAAATAACTTTAATATGTTAAGCTATTGATTTGAAGCAACTTGATATGGATTTCTAAATGTGTACAGGCAAGAAAATCGGTTTTATACCTAAATGTAAAGTTGTGGAATTTTTTCAAATGCAGTGCCGTTATGGTTTTACGCCAACTTTAGTAGGATGAAAAAAATTAATTAACTTTAATATGTGAATTTAATAATTTGAAGCAACTTGATATGGATTTCCAAATATGTACAAGCAAGAAAGTCGGTTTTATACCTAAATGTTAAATTATGGATTTTTTCCAAATGCACTGCCGTTATGCTCTTATGTCAACTTGAGTAAAATGATGAGGGTTAATTAACTTTAATATGCTAAGCTAATGATTTGAAGCAACTTGATATGGATTGCTAAATGTGGACATGCAAGGAAAGTCGGCTTTATACCTAAACGTAAAATTGCGGAATTTTTCCAAATGCAGTGCCGTTATGGTCTTATGCCAACATGAGTAAGATAAAGAAAGTTAATTAACTTGAATATGTAAATTTAATAATTTGAAGCAACTTGATATGGATTTCTAAATGTGTACATGCAAGAAAATCGGTTTTATGCCTAAATGTAAAATTGTGGAATTTTTCCAAATGAAGTGCCGTTATGGTCTTATGCCAACTTGAGTAAGATAAAGAAAGTTAATTAACTTGAATATGTGAATTTAATAATTTGAAGCAACTTGATATGGACTTCTTAATGTGTACATGCAAGAAAGTCGGTTTTATACAAATGTAAAGTAATGGAATTTTTTCCAAATGCACTGCCGTTATGGCTTTATGTCAAATTGAGTAAGATGAAGAAAGATAATTAACTTTAATATGTTAAGCAACTGATTTGAAGCAACTTGATATGGATTTCTAAATGTGTATAGGCAAGAAAATCGGTTTTATACCTATATGTAAAATTGTGGAATTTTTCCAAATGCAGTGCCGTTATGGGTTTATGCCAACTTTAGTAGGATGAAGAAAGTTAATTAGCTTTAATATGTGAATTTAATAATTTGAAGCAACTTGATATGGATTTTTAAATGTGTACATGCAAGAAAGTCAGTTTTATACCTAAATGTTAACTTCTGGAATTTTTTCCAAATGCACTGCCGTTATGGTTTTATGTCAACTTGAGTAAAATGATAAGGGTTAATTAACTTTAATATGCTAAGCTAATGATTTGAAGCAACTTGATATGGATTGCTAACTGTGGACATGCAAGAAAAGTCGGCTTCATACCTAAATGTAAAATTGTGGAATATTTCCAAATGCACTACCGTTATGGCTTCATGTCAACTTGAGTATGAAGATGAGGGTTAATTTACTTTAATATGTTAAGCTATTGATTTAAAGCAACTTGATATGGATTTCTAAATGTGTACAAGCAAGAAAATCGGTTTTATACCTAAATGTAAAGTTGTGGAATTTTTCCAAATGCAGTGCCGTTATGGTTTTATGCCAACTTTAGTAGGATGAAAAAAATTAATTAACTTTAATATGTGAATTTAATAATTTGAAAAAACTTGATGTGGATTTCTTAATGTGTACATGCAAGAAAGTCGGTTTTATACAAATGCAAAGTAATGGAATTTTTTCCAAATGCACTGCCGTTATGGCTTTGTGTCAAATTAAGTAAGATGAAGAAAGTTAATTAACTAGAATATGTGAATTTAATAATTTGAAGCAACTTGAAATGGATTTCTAAATGTGTACATGCAAGAAAATCGGTTTTATACCTAAATGTAAAATTGTGGAATTTTTTTAAATGCAGTGCCGTTATGGGTTTATGCCAACTTTAGTAGGATGAAGAAAGTTAATTAACTTGAATATGTGAATTTAATAATTTGAAACAACTTGATATGGATTTCTTAATGTGTACATGCAAGAAAGTCGGTTTTTTACAAATGTAAAGTAATGGAATTTTTTCCAAATGCACTGCCGTTATGGCTTTATGTCAAATTAAGTAAGATGAAGAAAGTTAATTAACTTTAATATGTTAAGGAAATGATTTGAAGCAACTTGATATGGATTTCTAAATGTGTATAGGCAAGAAAATCGGTTTTATACCTAAATGTAATATTGTGGAATTTTTCCAAATGAAGTGCCGTTATGGTCTTATGCCAACTTGAGTAAGATAAAGAAAGTTAATTAACTTGAATATGTGAATTTAATAATTTGAAGCAACTTGATATGGATTTCTTAATGTGTACATGCAAAAAGTCGGTTTAATACCTAAATGTAAAATAAAGGCATTTTTTCCAAATGCACTGCCGTTGTGGTCTTATGTAAACTTTAGTAAGATGAAGAAATGATGAAATGATAAATGTGTACATGCAAGAAGTCGGTTTTATACCTAAATGTTAACTTATGGAATTTTTTCCAAATGCACTGCCGTTATGGTCTTATGTCAACTTGAGTAAATTGATGAGGGTTAATTTACTTTAATATGCTAAACTAATGATTTGAAGCAACTTTATATGGATTGCTAAATGTGGACATGCAAGAAAAGTCGGCTTCATACCTAAATGTAAAATTGTGGAATATTTCCAAATGCACTACCGTTATGGCTTCATGCCAACTTGAGTATGAAGATGAGGGTTAATTAACTTTAATATGTTAAGCTATTGATTTGAAGCAACTTGATATGGATTGCTAACTGTGGACATGCAACATAAGTCGGCTTCATACCTAAATGTAAAATTGTGGAATATTTCCAAATGCACTACCGTTATGGCCTCATGTCAACTTGAGTATGAAGATGAGGGTTAATTAACTTTAATATGTTAAGCTTTTGATTTGAAGCAACTTGATATGGATTTCTGAATGTGTACAAGCAAGAAAATCGGCTTTATACCTAAATGTAAAGTTGTGGAATTTTTCCAAATGCAGTGCCGTTATGGTTTTATGCCAGGATGAAAAAAATTAATTAACTTTAATATGTGAATTTAATAATTTGAAAAAACTTGATATGGATTTCTTAATGTGTACATGCAAGAAAGTCGGTTTTATACAAATGTAAAGTAATGGAATTTTTTCCAAATGCACTGCCGTTATGGCTTTATGTCAAATTGAGTAAGATGAAGAAAGTTAATTAACTTTAATATGTTAAGCAAATGATTTGAAGCAACTTGATATGGATTTCTAAATGTGTATAGGTAAGAAAATCGGTTTTATACCTAAATGTAAAATTGTGGAATTTTTCCAAATGCAATGCCGTTATGGGTTTATGCCAACTTTAGTAGGATGAAGAAAGTTAATTAGCCTTAATATGTGAATTTAATAATTTGAAGCAACTTGATATGGATTTCTAAATGTGTACATGCAAGAAACTCAGTTTTATACCTAAATGTTAAATTATGGAATTTTTTCCAAATGCACTGCCGTTATGGTCTTATGTCAACTTGAGTAAAATGATAAGGGTTAATTAACTTTAATATGCTAAGCTAATGATTTGAAGCAACTTGATATGGATTGCTAACTGTGGACATGCAAGAAAAGTCGGCTTCATACCTAAATGTAAAATTGTGGAATATTTCCAAATGCACTACCGTTATGGCTTCATGTCAACTTGAGTATGAAGATGAGGGTTAATTAACTTTAATATGTTAAGCTATTGATTTGAAGCAACTTGATATGGATTTCTGAATGTGTACAAGCAAGAAAATCGGCTTTATACCTAAATGTATAGTTGTGGAATTTTTCCAAATGCAGTGCCGTTATGGTTTTATGCCAGGATGAAAAAAATTAATTAACTTTAATATGTGAATTTAATAATTTGAAAAAACTTGATATGGATTTCTTAATGTGTACATGCAAGAAAGTCGGTTTTATACAAATGTAAAGTAATGGAATTTTTTCAAAATGCACTGCCGTTATGGCTTTATGTCAAATTGAGTAAGATGAAGAAAGTTAATTAACTTTAATATGTTAAGCAAATGATTTGAAGCAACTTGATATGGATTTCTAAATGTGTATAGGTAAGAAAATCGGTTTTATACCTAAATGTAAAATTGTGGAATTTTTCCAAATGCAATGCCGTTATGGGTTTATGCCAACTTTAGTAGGATGAAGAAAGTTAATTAGCCTTAATATGTGAATTTAATAATTTGAAGCAACTTGATATGGATTTCTAAATGTGTACATGCAAGAAACTCAGTTTTATACCTAAATGTTAAATTATGGAATTTTTTCCAAATGCACTGCCGTTATGGTCTTATGTCAACTTGAGTAAAATAATGAGGGTTAATTTACTTTAATATGCTAAGCTAATGATTTGAAGCATTTTTATATGGATTGCTAAATGTGGACATGCAAGAAAATTCGGCTTCATACCTAAATGTAAAATTGTGGAATATTTCCAAATGCACTACCGTTATGGCTTCATGTCAACTTGAGTATGAAGATGAGGGTTAAATAACTTTAATATGTTAAGCTATTGATTTGAAGCAACTTGATATGGATTTCTAAATGTGTACAGGCAAGAAAATCGGTTCTATACCTAAATGTAAATTTGTGGAATTTTTTCAAATGCAGTGCCGTTATGGTTTTACGCCAACATTAGTAGGATGAAAAAAATTAATTAACTTTAATATGTGAATTTAATAATTTGAAGCAACTTGATATGGATTTCCAAATATGTACAAGCAAGAAAGTCGGTTTTATACCTAAATGTTAAATTATGGATTTTTTCCAAATGCACTGCCGTTATGCTCTTATGTCAACTTGAGTAAAATGATGAGGGTTAATTAACTTTAATATGCTAAGCTAATGATTTGAAGCAACTTGATATGGATTGCTAAATGTGTATAGGCAAGAAAATCGGTTTTATACCTACATGTTAAATTGTGGAATTTTTCCAAATGCAGTGCCGTTTTGGGTTTATGATAACTTTAGTAGGATGAAGAAAGTTAATAAACTTAAATATGTGAATTTATTAATTTGAAACAACTGGATATGGAATACTAAATGTGTACATGCAAAAAGTCGGTTTAATACCTAAATGTAAAATTAAGGCATTTTTTCAAATGCAGTGCCGTTATGGTCTTATGTAAACTTTAGTAAGATGAAGAAATGATGAAATGATAAATGTGTACATGCAAGAAGTCGGTTTTATACCTAAATGTTAACTTATGGAATTTTTTCCAAATGCACTGCCGTTATGGTCTTATGTCAACTTGAGTAAAATGATGAGGGGTAATTAATTTATTATGCTAAGCTAATGATTTGAAGCAACTTGATATGGATTGCTAAATGTGGACATGCAAGGAAAGTCGGCTTCATACCTAAATGTAAAATTGTGGAATATTTCCAAATGCACTGCCGTTATGGCTTCATGTCAACTTGAGTATGAAGATGCGGGTTAATTAACTTTAATATGTTAAGCTAATGATTTGAAGCTACTTGATATGGATTTCTAAATGTGTATAGGCAAGAAAATCGGTTTTATACCTACATGTTAAATTGTGGAATTTTTCCAAATGCAGTGCCGTTTTGGGTTTATGATAACTTTAGTAGGATGAAGAAAATTAATTAACTTGAATATGTGAATTTAATAATTTGAAACAACTTGATATGGATTTCTTAATGTGTACATGCAAGAAAGTCGGTTTTATACAAATGTAAAGTAATGGAATTTTTTCCAAATGCACTGCCGTTATGGCTTTATGTCAAATTGAGTAAGATGAAGAAAGTTAATTAACTTTAATATGTTAAGCAAATGATTTGAAGCAACTTGATATGGATTTCTAAATGTGTATAGGCAAGAAAATCGGTTTTATACCTATAGGTAAAATTGTGGAATTTTTCCAAATTCAGTGCCGTTATGGGTTTATGCCAACTTAAGTAGGATGAAGAAAGTTAATTAGCTTTAATATGTGAATTTAATAATTTGAAGCAACTTTATATGGATTTCTAAATGTGTACATGCAAGAAACTCAGTTTTATACCTAAATGTTAAATTATGGAATTTTTTCCAAATGCACTGCCGTTATGGTCTTATGTCAACTTGAGTAAAATAATGAGGGTTAATTAACTTTAATATGTTAAGCTATTGATTTGAAGCAACTTGATATGGATTTCTAAATGTGTACAAGCAAGAAAATCGGTTTTATACCTAAATGTAATGTTGTGGAATTTTTCCAAATGCAGTGCCGTTATGGTTTTATGCCAACTTTAGTAGGATGAAAAAAATCAATTAACTTTAATATGCGAATTTAATAATTTGAAGCAACTTGATATGAATTTCCAAATGTGTACATGCAAGAAACTCAGTTTTATACCTAAATGTTAAATTATGGAATTTTTTCCAAATGCACTGCCGTTATGGTCTTATGTCAACTTGAGTAAAATAATGAGGGTTAATTAACTTTAATATGTTAAGCTATTGATTTGAAGCAACTTGATATGGATTTCTAAATGTGTACAAGCAAGAAAATCGGTTTTATACCTAAATGTAATGTTGTGGAATTTTTCCAAATGCACTGCCGTTGTGGTCTTATGTCAACTTCAGTAGGATGAAAAAAATTAATTAACTTTAATATGTGAATTTAATAATTTGAAGCAACTTGATATGGATTTCTAAATGCGTACATGCAGGAAGTCGGTTTTATACCTAAATGTAAAGTTGTGGAATTTTTCCAAATGCAGTGCCGTTATGGTTTTTTGCCAACTTTAGTAGGATGAAAAAAATTAATTAACTTTAATATGTGAATTTAATAATTTGAAGCAACTTGATATGGATTTCTAAATGTGTACATGCAGGAAGTCGGTTTATACCTAAATGTAAAATTGTGGAATTTTTCCAAATGCAGTGCCCTTATGGTTTCATGCCTACTTTAGTAGGATGAAGAAAGTTAATTAGCTTTAATATGTGAATTTAATCATTTGAAGCAACTTGATACGGATTTCCAAATGTGTACATGCAAGAAAGTCGGTTTTATACCTATATGTAAAATTATGGAATTTTTTCCAAATGCAATGCCGTTGTGGACTTATGTCAACTTGAATAAGATGAAGAAAGTTAATTAACTTAAATAAGAGAATTTAATAATTTGAAACAACTTGATATGGATTTTTAAATGTGTACATGGAAGAAAGTCTGTTTTATACCTAAATGTAAAATTAAGGAATTTTTTCCAAATGCACTGGCTGTGTGGTTTTATGTCAACTTGAGTAGAAGATGATGGTAAATTAATTTTATTATGTGAATTTAATAATTTGAAACAACTCGACATAGATTTCTAAATGTGTATATGGAAGAAAGTCGGTTTTACACCTAAATGTAAAATTAAGGCTTTTTTTCCAAATGCACTGCCGTTGTGGTCTTATGTCAACTTCAGTAAGATGATAAGGGTTAATAAACTTTAATATGTGAATTTAATAATTTGAAACAACCTGATATGGATTTCTAAATGTGTACATGCAAGAAAGTCAGTCTTATACCTAAATGTAAAATTGGGGAATTTTTCCAAATGCACAGATGTTGTGGCTTTACGTCAACTTGAGTAAGTTGATGAGGGTTAATTAACTTTAATATGTGAAGCTAATCATTTGAAGCAAATCGATATGGATTTCTAAATGTGTACATGCAAGATAATTTCGGATAGATTTCTAAATGTGTCAATGCAAGAAAGTCGATTTTATACCTAAAAGTAAAACTATGGAATTTTTTCCAAATGCACTGCCGTTATGGTCTTATGTCAACTTGAGTAAGATGATAAGGGTTAATTAAGCTTAATATGTGAATTTAATAATTTGAAACAACTTGATATGGATTTGTAAATGTGTACATGCAAGATAATTTCGGATAGATTTCTAAATGTGTCAATGCAAGAAAGTCGATTTTATACCTAAATGTTAAATTATGGAACTTTTTTCCAAATTCACTGCCGTTATGGTCTTATGTCAACTTGAATAAAATGATGAGGGTTAATTAACTTTAATATGTGAAGCTAGTGATTTGGAGCAACTTGATATGGATTGCTAAATGTGGACACTGCGCTGCCGTTTTGGTCTTACGTCAACTTAAGTAAAAGATGATGGCTAATTAATTTTATTATGTGAGTTTAATAATTTGAAACAACTTGACATGGATTTCTAAATGTGCATATGCAAAAAAGTCGGTTTTACACCTAAATGTAAAATTAAGGCATTTTTTTCAAATGCACTGCCGTTGTGGTCTTATGTCAACTTCAGTAAAATGATAAGGATTAATAAACTTTAATATGTGAATTTAATAAATTGAAACAACTTGATATGGATTTCTTAATGTGTACATGCAAGAAAGTCGGTTTTATACAAATGTAAAGTAATGGAATTTTTTCCAAATGCACTGCCGTTATGGCTTTATGTCAAATTGAGTAAGATGAAGAAAGATAATTAGCTTAAATATGTGAATTTATTAATTTGAAACAACTGAATATGGAATACTAAATGTGTACATGCAAGAAAGTCGGTTTTATACAAATGTAAAGTAATGGAATTTTTTCCAAATGCACTGCCGTTATGGCTTTATGTCAAATTGAGTAAGATGAAGAAAGTTAATTAACTTTAATATGTTAAGCAAATGATTTGAAGCAACTTGATATGGATTTCTAAATGTGTATAGGTAAGAAAATCGGTTTTATACCTAAATGTAAAATTGTGGAATTTTTCCAAATGCAATGCCGTTATGGGTTTATGCCAACTTTAGTAGGATGAAGAAAGTTAATTAGCTTTAATATGTGAATTTAATAATTTGAAGCAACTTGATATGGATTTCTAAATGTGTACATGCAAGAAACTCAGTTTTATACCTAAATGTTAAATTATGGAATTTTTTCCAAATGCACTGCCGTTATGGTCTTATGTCAACTTGAGTAAAATGATAAGGGTTAATTAACTTTAATATGCTAAGCTAATGATTTGAAGCAACTTGATATGGATTGCTAACTGTGGACATGCAAGAAAAGTCGGCTTCATACCTAAATGTAAAATTGTGGAATATTTCCAAATGCACTACCGTTATGGCTTCATGTCAACTTGAGTATGAAGATGAGGGTTAATTAACTTTAATATGTTAAGCTATTGATTTGAAGCAACTTGATATGGATTTCTGAATGTGTACAAGCAAGAAAATCGGCTTTATACCTAAATGTAAAGTTGTGGAATTTTTCCAAATGCAGTGCCGTTATGGTTTTATGCCAGGATGAAAAAAATTAATTAACTTTAATATGTGAATTTAATAATTTGAAAAAACTTGATATGGATTTCTTAATGTGTACATGCAAGAAAGTCGGTTTTATACAAATGTAAAGTAATGGAATTTTTTCCAAATGCACTGCCGTTATGGCTTTATGTCAAATTGAGTAAGATGAAGAAAGTTAATTAACTTTAATATGTTAAGCAAATGATTTGAAGCAACTTGATATGGATTTCTAAATGTGTATAGGTAAGAAAATCGGTTTTATACCTAAATGTAAAATTGTGGAATTTTTCCAAATGCAATGCCGTTATGGGTTTATGCCAACTTTAGTAGGATGAAGAAAGTTAATTAGCCTTAATATGTGAATTTAATAATTTGAAGCAACTTGATATGGATTTCTAAATGTGTACATGCAAGAAACTCAGTTTTATACCTAAATGTTAAATTATGGAATTTTTTCCAAATGCACTGCCGTTATGGTCTTATGTCAACTTGAGTAAAATAATGAGGGTTAATTTACTTTAATATGCTAAGCTAATGATTTGAAGCATTTTTATATGGATTGCTAAATGTGGACATGCAAGAAAATTCGGCTTCATACCTAAATGTAAAATTGTGGAATATTTCCAAATGCACTACCGTTATGGCTTCATGTCAACTTGAGTATGAAGATGAGGGTTAAATAACTTTAATATGTTAAGCTATTGATTTGAAGCAACTTGATATGGATTTCTAAATGTGTACAGGCAAGAAAATCGGTTCTATACCTAAATGTAAATTTGTGGAATTTTTTCAAATGCAGTGCCGTTATGGTTTTACGCCAACATTAGTAGGATGAAAAAAATTAATTAACTTTAATATGTGAATTTAATAATTTGAAGCAACTTGATATGGATTTCCAAATATGTACAAGCAAGAAAGTCGGTTTTATACCTAAATGTTAAATTATGGATTTTTTCCAAATGCACTGCCGTTATGCTCTTATGTCAACTTGAGTAAAATGATGAGGGTTAATTAACTTTAATATGCTAAGCTAATGATTTGAAGCAACTTGATATGGATTGCTAAATGTGTATAGGCAAGAAAATCGGTTTTATACCTACATGTTAAATTGTGGAATTTTTCCAAATGCAGTGCCGTTTTGGGTTTATGATAACTTTAGTAGGATGAAGAAAGTTAATAAACTTAAATATGTGAATTTATTAATTTGAAACAACTGGATATGGAATACTAAATGTGTACATGCAAAAAGTCGGTTTAATAACTAAATGTAAAATTAAGGCATTTTTTCAAATGCAGTGCCGTTATGGTCTTATGTAAACTTTAGTAAGATGAAGAAATGATGAAATGATAAATGTGTACATGCAAGAAGTCGGTTTTATACCTAAATGTTAACTTATGGAATTTTTTCCAAATGCACTGCCGTTATGGTCTTATGTCAACTTGAGTAAAATGATGAGGGTTAATTTACTTTAATATGCTAAACTAATGATTTGAAGCAACTTTATATGGATTGCTAAATGTGGACATGCAAGAAAAGTCGGCTTCATACCTAAATGTAAAATTGTGGAATATTTCCAAATGCACTACCGTTATGGCTTCATGTCAACTTGAGTATGAAGATGAGGGTTAATTAACTTTAATATGTTAAGCTATTGATTTGAAGCAACTTGATATGGATTTCTGAATGTGTACAAGCAAGAAAATCGGCTTTATACCTAAATGTAAAGTTGTGGAATTTTTCCAAATGCAGTGCCGTTATGGTTTTATGCCAGGATGAAAAAAATTAATTAACTTTAATATGTGAATTTAATAATTTGAAAAAACTTGATATGGATTTTTTAATGTGTACATGCAAGAAAGTGGAATTTTTTCCAAATGCACTGCCGTTATGGCTTTATGTCAAATTGAGTAAGATGAAGAAAGTTAATTAACTTTAATATGTTAAGCAAATGATTTGAAGCAACTTGATATGGATTTCTAAATGTGTATAGGTAAGAAAATCGGTTTTATACCTAAATGTAAAATTGTGGAATTTTTCCAAATGCAATGCCGTTATGGGTTTATGCCAACTTTAGTAGGATGAAGAAAGTTAATTAGCTTTAATATGTGAATTTAATCATTTGAAGCAACTTGATACGGATTTCCAAATGTGTACATGCAAGAAAGTCAGTCTTATACCTAAATGTAAAATTAAGCAATATTCTCCAAATGCACTGCCGTTATGGTCTTATGTCTACTTGAGTAAAAGATGATGGTTAATTTATTTTATTATGCTAAGCTAATGATTTGAAGCATTTTTATATGGATTGCTAAATGTGGACATGCAAGAAAATTCGGCTTCATACCTAAATGTAAAATTGTGGAATATTTCCAAATGCACTACCGTTATGGCTTCATGTCAACTTGAGTATGAAGATGAGGGTTAAATAACTTTAATATGTTAAGCTATTGATTTGAAGCAACTTGATATGGATTTCTAAATGTGTACAGGCAAGAAAATCGGTTCTATACCTAAATGTAAATTTGTGGAATTTTTTCAAATGCAGTGCCGTTATGGTTTTACGCCAACATTAGTAGGATGAAAAAAATTAATTAACTTTAATATGTGAATTTAATAATTTGAAGCAACTTGATATGGATTTCCAAATATGTACAAGCAAGAAAGTCGGTTTTATACCTAAATGTTAAATTATGGTTTTTTCCAAATGCACTGCCGTTATGGTCTTATGTCAACTTGAGTAAAATGATGAGGGTTAATTAACTTTAATATGCTAAGCTAATGATTTGAAGCAACTTGATATGGATTGCTAAATGTGTATAGGCAAGAAAATCGGTTTTATACCTACATGTTAAATTGTGGAATTTTTCCAAATGCAGTGCCGTTTTGGGTTTATGATAACTTTAGTAGGATGAAGAAAGTTAATTAACTTAAATATGTGAATTTATTAATTTGAAACAACTGGATATGGAATACTAAATGTGTACATGCAAAATGTCGGTTTAATACCTAAATGTAAAATTAAGGCATTTTTTCAAATGCAGTGCCGTTATGGTCTTATGTAAACTTTAGTAAGATGAAGAAATGATGAAATGATAAATGTGTACATGCAAGAAGTCGGTTTTATACCTAAATGTTAACTTATTAAATTTTTTCCAAATGCATTGCCGTTATGGTCTTATGTCAACTTGAGTAAAATGATGAGGGGTAATTAATTTATTATGCTAAGCTAATGATTTGAAGCAACTTGATATGGATTGCTAAATGTGGACATGCAAGGAAAGTCGGCTTCATACCTAAATGTAAAATTGTGGAATATTTCCAAATGCACTGCCGTTATGGCTTCATGTCAACTTGAGTATGAAGATGCGGGTTAATTAACTTTAATATGTTAAGCTAATGATTTGAAGCTACTTGATATGGATTTCTAAATGTGTATAGGCAAGAAAATCGGTTTTATACCTACATGTTAAATTGTGGAATTTTTCCAAATGCAGTGCCGTTTTGGGTTTATGATAACTTTAGTAGGATGAAGAAAATTAATTAACTTGAATATGTGAATTTAATAATTTGAAACAACTTGATATGGATTTCTTAATGTGTACATGCAAGAAAGTCGGTTTTATACAAATGTAAAGTAATGGAATTTTTTCCAAATGCACTGCCGTTATGGCTTTATGTCAAATTGAGTAAGATGAAGAAAGTTAATTAACTTTAATATGTTAAGCAAATGATTTGAAGCAACTTGATATGGATTTCTAAATGTGTATAGGCAAGAAAATCGGTTTTATACCTATAGGTAAAATTGTGGAATTTTTCCAAATTCAGTGCCGTTATGGGTTTATGCCAACTTAAGTAGGATGAAGAAAGTTAATTAGCTTTAATATGTGAATTTAATAATTTGAAGCAACTTTATATGGATTTCTAAATGTGTACATGCAAGAAACTCAGTTTTATACCTAAATGTTAAATTATGGAATTTTTTCCAAATGCACTGCCGTTATGGTCTTATGTCAACTTGAGTAAAATAATGAGGGTTAATTAACTTTAATATGTTAAGCTATTGATTTGAAGCAACTTGATATGGATTTCTAAATGTGTACAAGCAAGAAAATCGGTTTTATACCTAAATGTAATGTTGTGGAATTTTTCCAAATGCAGTGCCGTTATGGTTTTATGCCAACTTTAGTAGGATGAAAAAAATCAATTAACTTTAATATGCGAATTTAATAATTTGAAGCAACTTGATATGAATTTCCAAATGTGTACAAGCAAGAAAGTCGGTTTTATACCTAAATGTTAAAATATGGATTTTTTTCCAAATGCACTGCCGTTATGGTCTTATGTCAACTTGAGTAAAATGATGAGGGTTAATTAACTTTAATATGCTAAGCTAATGATTTGAAGCAACTTGATATGGATTGCTAAATGTGAACATGCAAGAAAAGTCGGCTTCATACCTAAATGTAAAATTGTGGAATATTTCCAAATACACTGCCGTTATGGCTTCATGTCAACTTGAGTATGAAGATGCGGGTTAATTAACTTTAATATGTTAAGCTAATGATTTGAAGCAACTTGATATGAATTTCTAAATGTGTACAGGCAAGAAAATCGGTTTTATACCTAAATGTAAAATTGTGGAATTTTTCCCAATGCAGTGCCGTTATGGTTTTATGCCAGCTTTAGTAGGATGAAGAAAGCTTATTAACTTTAATATGTGAATTTAATAATTTGAAGCAACTTGATATGGATTTCCAAATGTGTACATGCAAGAAAGTCGGTTTTATACCTAAATGTAAAATTATGGAATTTTTTCCAAATAAACTGCCGTTGTGGTCTTGTGTCAACTTGAATAAGATGAAGAAAGTTAATTAACTTAAATAAGAGAATTTAATAATTTGAAACAACTTGATATGGATTTTTAAATGTGTACATGGAAGAAAGTCGGTTTTATACCTAAATGTAAATTTAAGGCATTTTTTCCAAATGCACTGGCTGTGTGGTTTTATGTCAACTTGAGTAGAAGATGATGGTAAATTAATTTTATTATGTGAATTTAATAATTTGAAACAACTCGACATAGATTTCTAAATGTGTATATGCAAGAAAGTCGGTTTTACACCTAAATGTAAAATTAAGGCTTTTTTTCCAAATGCACTGCCGTTGTGGTCTTATGTCTACTTCAGTAGGATGAAAAAAATTAATTAACTTTAATATGTGAATTTAATAATTTGAAGCAACTTGATATGGATTTCTAAATGCGTACATGCAGGAAGTCGGTTTTATACCTAAATGTAAAGTTGTGGAATTTTTCCAAATGCAGTGCCGTTATGGTTTTTTGCCAACTTTAGTAGGATGAAAAAAATTAATTAACTTTAATATGTGAATTTAATAATTTGAAGCAACTTGATATGGATTTCTAAATGTGTACATGCAGGAAGTCGGTTTATACCTAAATGTAAAATTGTGGAATTTTTCCAAATGCAGTGCCCTTATGGTTTCATGCCTACTTTAGTAGGATGAAGAAAGTTAATTAGCTTTAATTTGTGAATTTAATCATTTGAAGCAACTTGATACGGATTTCCAAATGTGTACATGCAAGAAAGTCGGTTTTATACCTATATGTAAAATTATGGAATTTTTTCCAAATGCAATGCCGTTGTGGACTTATGTCAACTTGAATAAGATGAAGAAAGTTAATTAACTTAAATAAGAGAATTTAATAATTTGAAACAACTTGATATGGATTTTTAAATGTGTACATGGAAGAAAGTCTGTTTTATACCTAAATGTAAAATTAAGGAATTTTTTCCAAATGCACTGGCTGTGTGGTTTTATGTCAACTTGAGTAGAAGATGATGGTAAACTAATTTTATTATGTGAATTTAATAATTTGAAACAACTCGACATAGATTTCTAAATGTGTATAGGCAAGAAAATCGGTTTTATACCTACATGTTAAATTGTGGAATTTTTCCAAATGCAGTGCCGTTTTGGGTTTATGATAACTTTAGTAGGATGAAGAAAATTAATTAACTTGAATATGTGAATTTAATAATTTGAAACAACTTGATATGGATTTCTTAATGTGTACATGCAAGAAAGTCGGTTTTATACAAATGTAAAGTAATGGAATTTTTTCCAAATGCACTGCCGTTATGGCTTTATGTCAAATTGAGTAAGATGAAGAAAGTTAATTAACTTTAATATGTTAAGCAAATGATTTGAAGCAACTTGATATGGATTTCTAAATGTGTATAGGCAAGAAAATCGGTTTTATACCTATAGGTAAAATTGTGGAATTTTTCCAAATTCAGTGCCGTTATGGGTTTATGCCAACTTAAGTAGGATGAAGAAAGTTAATTAGCTTTAATATGTGAATTTAATAATTTGAAGCAACTTTATATGGATTTCTAAATGTGTACATGCAAGAAACTCAGTTTTATACCTAAATGTTAAATTATGGAATTTTTTCCAAATGCACTGCCGTTATGGTCTTATGTCAACTTGAGTAAAATAATGAGGGTTAATTAACTTTAATATGTTAAGCTATTGATTTGAAGCAACTTGATATGGATTTCTAAATGTGTACAAGCAAGAAAATCGGTTTTATACCTAAATGTAATGTTGTGGAATTTTTCCAAATGCAGTGCCGTTATGGTTTTATGCCAACTTTAGTAGGATGAAAAAAATCAATTAACTTTAATATGCGAATTTAATAATTTGAAGCAACTTGATATGAATTTCCAAATGTGTACAAGCAAGAAAGTCGGTTTTATACCTAAATGTTAAAATATGGATTTTTTTCCAAATGCACTGCCGTTATGGTCTTATGTCAACTTGAGTAAAATGATGAGGGTTAATTAACTTTAATATGCTAAGCTAATGATTTGAAGCAACTTGATATGGATTGCTAAATGTGAACATGCAAGAAAAGTCGGCTTCATACCTAAATGTAAAATTGTGGAATATTTCCAAATACACTGCCGTTATGGCTTCATGTCAACTTGAGTATGAAGATGCGGGTTAATTAACTTTAATATGTTAAGCTAATGATTTGAAGCAACTTGATATGAATTTCTAAATGTGTACAGGCAAGAAAATCGGTTTTATACCTAAATGTAAAATTGTGGAATTTTTCCCAATGCAGTGCCGTTATGGTTTTATGCCAGCTTTAGTAGGATGAAGAAAGCTTATTAACTTTAATATGTGAATTTAATAATTTGAAGCAACTTGATATGGATTTCCAAATGTGTACATGCAAGAAAGTCGGTTTTATACCTAAATGTAAAATTATGGAATTTTTTCCAAATAAACTGCCGTTGTGGTCTTGTGTCAACTTGAATAAGATGAAGAAAGTTAATTAACTTAAATAAGAGAATTTAATAATTTGAAACAACTTGATATGGATTTTTAAATGTGTACATGGAAGAAAGTCGGTTTTATACCTAAATGTAAATTTAAGGCATTTTTTCCAAATGCACTGGCTGTGTGGTTTTATGTCAACTTGAGTAGAAGATGATGGTAAATTAATTTTATTATGTGAATTTAATAATTTGAATCAACTCGACATAGATTTCTAAATGTGTATATGCAAGAAAGTCGGTTTTACACCTAAATGTAAAATTAAGGCTTTTTTTCCAAATGCACTGCCGTTGTGGTCTTATGTCTACTTCAGTAGGATGAAAAAAATTAATTAACTTTAATATGTGAATTTAATAATTTGAAGCAACTTGATATGGATTTCTAAATGCGTACATGCAGGAAGTCGGTTTTATACCTAAATGTAAAGTTGTGGAATTTTTCCAAATGCAGTGCCGTTATGGTTTTTTGCCAACTTTAGTAGGATGAAAAAAATTAATTAACTTTAATATGTGAATTTAATAATTTGAAGCAACTTGATATGGATTTCTAAATGTGTACATGCAGGAAGTCGGTTTATACCTAAATGTAAAATTGTGGAATTTTTCCAAATGCAGTGCCCTTATGGTTTCATGCCTACTTTAGTAGGATGAAGAAAGTTAATTAGCTTTAATTTGTGAATTTAATCATTTGAAGCAACTTGATACGGATTTCCAAATGTGTACATGCAAGAAAGTCGGTTTTATACCTATATGTAAAATTATGGAATTTTTTCCAAATGCAATGCCGTTGTGGACTTATGTCAACTTGAATAAGATGAAGAAAGTTAATTAACTTAAATAAGAGAATTTAATAATTTGAAACAACTTGATATGGATTTTTAAATGTGTACATGGAAGAAAGTCTGTTTTATACCTAAATGTAAAATTAAGGAATTTTTTCCAAATGCACTGGCTGTGTGGTTTTATGTCAACTTGAGTAGAAGATGATGGTAAATTAATTTTATTATGTGAATTTAATAATTTGAAACAACTCGACATAGATTTCTAAATGTGTATATGGAAGAAAGTCGGTTTTACACCTAAATGTAAAATTAAGGCTTTTTTTCCAAATGCACTGCCGTTGTGGTCTTATGTCAACTTCAGTAAGATGATAAGGGTTAATAAACTTTAATATGTGAATTTAATAATTTGAAACAACCTGATATGGATTTCTAAATGTGTACATGCAAGAAAGTCAGTCTTATACCTAAATGTAAAATTGGGGAATTTTTCCAAATGCACAGATGTTGTGGCTTTACGTCAACTTGAGTAAGTTGATGAGGGTTAATTAACTTTAATATGTGAAGCTAATCATTTGAAGCAAATCGATATGGATTTCTAAATGTGTACATGCAAGATAATTTCGGATAGATTTCTAAATGTGTCAATGCAAGAAAGTCGATTTTATACCTAAAAGTAAAACTATGGAATTTTTTCCAAATGCACTGCCGTTATGGTCTTATGTCAACTTGAGTAAGATGATAAGGGTTAATTAAGCTTAATATGTGAATTTAATAATTTGAAACAACTTGATATGGATTTGTAAATGTGTACATGCAAGATAATTTCGGATAGATTTCTAAATGTGTGAATGCAAGAAAATCGGTTTTATACCTAAATGTTAAATTATGGAACTTTTTTCCAAATTCACTGCCGTTATGGTCTTATGTCAACTTGAATAAAATGATGAGGGTTAATTAACTTTAATATGTGAAGCTAGTGATTTGGAGCAACTTGATATGGATTGCTAAATGTGGACACTGCGCTGCCGTTTTGGTCTTACGTCAACTTAAGTAAAAGATGATGGCTAATTAATTTTATTATGTGAGTTTAATAATTTGAAACAACTTGACATGGATTTCTAAATGTGCATATGCAAAAAAGTCGGTTTTACACCTAAATGTAAAATTAAGGCATTTTTTTCAAATGCACTGCCGTTGTGGTCTTATGTCAACTTCAGTAAAATGATAAGGATTAATAAACTTTAATATGTGAATTTAATAAATTGAAACAACTTGATATGGATTTCTTAATGTGTACATGCAAGAAAGTCGGCTTTATACAAATGTAAAGTAATGGAATTTTTTCCAAATGCACTGCCGTTATGGCTTTATGTCAAATTGAGTAAGATGAAGAAAGATAATTAGCTTAAATATGTGAATTTATTAATTTGAAACAACTGGATATGGAATACTAAATGTGTACATGCAAAAAGTCGGTTTAATAACTAAATGTAAAATTAAGGCATTTTTTCAAATGCAGTGCCGTTATGGTCTTATGTAAACTTTAGTAAGATGAAGAAATGATGAAATGATAAATGTGTACATGCAAGAAGTCGGTTTTATACCTAAATGTTAACTTATGGAATTTTTTCCAAATGCACTGCCGTTATGGTCTTATGTCAACTTGAGTAAAATGATGAGGGTTAATTAACTTTAATATGCTATGCTAATGATTTGAAGCAACTTGATATGGATTGCAAAATGTGTATAGGCAAGAAAATCGGTTTTATACCTAAATGTAAAATTGTGGAATTTTTCCAAATGAAGTGCCGTTATGGTCTTATGCCAACTTGAGTAAGATAAAAAAGTTAATTAACTTGAATATGTGAATTTAATAATTTGAAGCAACTTGATATGGATTTCTTAATGTGTACATGCAAGAAAGTCGGTTTTATACAATAGTAAAGTAATGGAATTTTTTCCAAATGCACTGCCGTTATGGCTTTATGTCAAATTGAGTAAGATGAAGAAAGATAATTAACTTAAATATGTGAATTTATTAATTTGAAACAACTGGATATGGAATACTAAATGTGTACATGCAAAAAGTCGGTTTAATACCTAAATGTAAAATTGTGGAATTTTTCCAAATGCAGTGCCGTTATGGTCTTATGTAAACTTCAGTAAGATGAAGAAATGATGAAATGATAAATGTGTACATGCAAGAAGTCGGTTTTATACCTAAATGTTAACTTATGGAATTTTTTCCAAATGCACTGCCGTTATGGTCTTATGTCAACTTGAGTAAAATGATGTGGGTTAATTAACTATAATATGATAAGCTAATGATTTGAAGCAACTTGATATGGATTGCTAAATGTGGACATGCAAGGAAAGTCAGCTTTATACCTAAAGGTAAAATTGTGGAATATTTCCAAATGCACTGCCGTTATGGCTTCATGTCAACTTGAGTAAGAAGATGAGGGTTAATTAACTTTAATATGTTAAGCTAATGATGAAGCAACTTGATATGGATTTCTAAATGTGTATATGCAAGAAAATCGGATTTATACCTAAATGCAAAACTGTGGAATTTTTCCAAATGCACTGCTGTTATGTCTTTATGCCAACTTCAGTAAGATAAAGAAAGTTAATTAACTTGAATATGTAAATTTAATAATTTGAAGCAACTTGAAAGGGATTTCTAAATATGTATGTACATGCAAAAAGTCGGTTTAATACCTAAATGTAAAATTGTGGAATTTTTCCAAATGAAGTGCCGTTATAGTCTTATGCCAACTTGAGTAAGATAAAGAAAGTTAATTAACTTGAATATGTGAATTTAATAATTTGAAGCAACTTGATATGGACTTCTTAATGTGTACATGCAAGAAAGTCGGTTTTATACAAATGTAAAGTAATGGAATTTTTTCCAAATGCACTGCCGTTATGGCTTTATGTCAAATTGAGTAAGATGAAGAAAGTTAATTAACTTTACTATGTTAAGCAAATGATTTGAAGCAACTTGATATGGATTTCTAAATGTTTATGGGCAAGAAAATCGGTTTTATACCTATATGTAAAATTGTGGAATTTTTCCAAATGCAGTGCCGTTATGGGTTTATGCCAACTTTAGTAGGATGAGGAAAGTTAATTAGCTTTAATATGTGAATTTAATAATTTGAAGCAACTTGATATAGATCTCTAAATGTGTACATGCAAGAAAATCAGTTTTATACCTAAATGTTAAATCATGGAATTTTTTCCAAATGCACTGCCATTATGGTCTTATGTCAACTTGAGTAAAATGATGAGGGTTAATTAACTTTAATATGCTAAGCTAACGATTTGAAGCAACTTGATATGGATTGCTAAATGTGAACATGCAAGAAAAGTCGGCTTCATACCTAAATGTAAAATTGTGGAATATTTCCAAATGCACTGCCGTTATGGCTTCATGTCAACTTGAGTATGAAGATGCGGGTTAATTAACTTTAATATATTAAGCTAATGATTTGAAGCAACTTGATATGGATTTCTAAATGTGTACAGGCAAGAAAATCGGTTTTATACCTAAATGTAAAATTGTGGAATTTTTCCAAATGCAGTGCCGTCATGATTTTATGCCAGCTTTAGTAGGATGAAGAAAGCTAATTAACTTTAATATGTGAATTTAATAATTTGAAGCAACTTGATTTGGATTTCCAAATGTGTACATGCAAGAAAGTCGGTTTTATACCTAAATGTAAAATTATGGAATTTTTTCCAAATAAACTGCCGTTGTGGTCTTGTGTCAACTTGAGTAAAATGATGAGGGTTAATTAACTTTAATATGTTAAGCGAATTATTTAAAGCAACTTCGTATGGATTTCTAAATGTGTACATGCAGGAAGTCGGTTTTATACCTAAATGTAAAATTTTGGAATTTTTCCAAATGCAGTGCCCTTATGGTTTTATGCCAACTTTAGTAGGATGAAGAAAGTAAATTAGCTTTAATATGTGAATTTAATCATTTGAAGCAATTTGATACGGATTTCCAAATGTGTACATGCAAGAAGTCGATTTTATACCTAAATGTAAAACTATGGAATTTTTTCCAAATGCACTGCCGTTATGGTCTTATGTCAACTTGAGTAAGATGATAAGGGTTAATTAAGCTTAATATGTGAATTTAATAATTTGAAACAACTTGATATGGATTTCTAAATGTGTACATGCAAGATGTCGGTTTTATACCCAAATGTTAAATTATGGAACTTTTTTCCAAATTCACTGCCGTTATGGTCTTATGTCAACTTGAGTAAAATGATGAGGGTTAATTAACTTTAATATGTGAAGCTAGTGATTTGAAGCAACTTGATATGGATTGCTAATGTGGATACTGCGCTGCCGTTTTGGTCTTACGTAAACTTGAGTAAAAGATGATGGCTAATTAATTTTATTATGTGAATTTAATAATTTGAAACAACTTGACATGGATTTCTAAATGTGCATATGCAAAAAAGTCGGTTTTACACCTAAATGTAAAATTAAGGCATTTTTTCCAAATGCACTGCCGTTGTGGTCTTATGTCAACTTCAGTAAGATGATAAAGGTTAATAAACTTTAATATGTGAATTTAATAATTTGAAAGAACCTGATTTGGATTTCTAAATGTGTACATGCAAGAAAGTCAGTCTTATACCTAAATGTAAGGTTAAGCAATATTTTCCAAATGCACTGCCGTTGTGGTCTTGTGTCAACTTGAGAAAAATGATTAGGGTTAATTAACTTTAATATGTTAAGCTAATGATTTGAAGCAACTTCACATAGATTGTGTACATGCAAGAAGTCTGTTTTATACCTAAATGTAAAATTATGGTATTTTTTCCAAATCCACTGCCGTTATGGTCTTATGTCAACTTGAGTAAGATGATAAGGGTTAATTAACTTCAATAATTAATGATTTGGAAAGAAACCATTATGGATTCTAAATGTTTCTGAAAGTCGGTTTTATACCTAAATGTAAAATTATGGAATTTTGTCCAAATGAACTGCCTGAGTAAAATGATGAGGGTTAGTTAACTTTATTATGTTAAGCTAATGATTTGAAGCAACTTGATATGGATTGCTAATTGTTTATATGCAGGAAAATCGGTTTTATATCAATATGTAAAATTGTGGAGCTTTTCCAAATGCACTGTTGTTATGGCTTTATGCGAAATTTAGTAAGATGAAGAAAGTTTATTAGCTTTAATATGTGATTTTAATAATTTGAAATAACTTGATATGGATTTCTAAAGGTGTACATGCAAGAAAGTCGGTCTTTCAACTGAATGTAAAATTAAGAAATTTTTTCCAAATGCACTGGTGTTGTGGTCTTATGGCACTTCAGTAAGATGATAAGGGTTAATTAACTTTAATATGTGAATTTAATAATTTGAAACAACCTGATGTGAATTTCTAAATGTGTACATGCAAGAAGTCGGTTTTATACCTAATTGTTAAATTATGGAATTTTTTCCAAATGCACTGCCCTAATGGTCTTATGTCAACTTGAGTAAAATGATGAGGGTTAATTAACTTTAATATGCTAAGCTAGTGATTTGAAGCAACTTGATATGGATTGCGAAATGTGGACACTGCGCTGCCGTTTTGGTCTTACGTCAACTTGAGTAAAGATGATGGCTAATTAATTTTATTATTTGAATTTAATAATTTGAAACAACTTGACATGGATTTCTAAATGTGTATATGCAAGAAAGTCGGTTTTATACCTAAATGTAGAATTGTGGAATTTTTTCCAAACGCACTGCCGTCATGGTCTTATGCCAACTTGAGTAAAATATGATGGTTAATTTATTTTATTATGTGAATTTAATAATTTGAAACAACCTGGCATAGATTTCTAAATGTGTATATGAGAGAAAGTCGATTTTATACCTAAATGTAAAATTGTGGAATTTTTCCAAATGCACTGCCGTTGTGGTCTTATGTCAACTTCGGTAAGATGATAAGGGTAAATTAACTTTAATATGTGAATTTAATAATTTGAAACAACTTGACATGGATTTCCAAATGTGCACATGCCAGAAAGTCGGTTTGATACCTAAATGTAAAATTAATTAATTTTTTCCAAATGCACTGCCGTTATGGTCTTATGTCAACTTGAGTAAAAGATGATGGTCAATTTATTTTATTATGTGAATTTAATAATTTGAAACAACCCGACATAGATTTCTAAATGCGTATATGCAAGAAAGTCGAATTTATACCTAAATGTAAAATTGTGGAATTTTTCCAAATACACTGCCGTTGTGGTCTTATGTCAACTTCGGTAAGATGATAAGTATAAATTAACTTTAATATGTGAATTTAATTATTTGAAACAACCTGACGTAGATTTCTAAATGTGTATATGCAAGAAAGTCGGTTTTATACCCAAATGTAAAATTATGGAATTTTATCCAAATGCACTGCCGTTATGGTCTTAGGTCAACTTGAGTTAAAGATGATGGTTAATTAACTTTAATATGTGAATTTAATAATTTGAAACAACTTGATATGGATGTCTAAATGTGAACATGCAAGAAAGTCGGTTTTATACCTAAATGTAAATTTAAGGAATTTTTTCCAAATGCATGGCGTTGTGGTCTTATGTCAACTTGAGTAAAAGATGATGAATAATTAATTTTATTATATGAATTTAATAATTTGAAACAACTTGACATGGATTTCTAAATGAGTATATGCAAGAAAGTCGGTTTTATACCTAAATGTAGAATTATGGAATTTTTTCCAAATGCACTGTTGTTACGGTCTTATGCCAACTTCTGTAAGATGAAGAAAGTTAATTAACTTAAATAAGAGAATTTAATAATTTAAAAGAACTTAATATGGATTTTTAAATATGTACATGCAAGAAAGTCGGTTTTATACCTAAATGTAAAATTAAGGCATTTTTTCCAAATGCAATGCCGTTGTGGTCTTATGTCAACTTCAGTAAGATGATAAGGGTTAATTAACTTTAATATGTGAATTTAATAAATTGAAACAACCTGACATAGATTTCTAAATATGTATATGCAAGAAAGTCGGTTTTATACCTAAATGTAGAATTATGGAATTTTTTCCAAATGCACTGCCGTTATGGTCTTATGTCAACTTGAGTAAAAGATGAATGTTAATTAATTTTATTCTGTGAATTTAATAATTTGAAACAACTTGACATGGATTTCCAAATGTGTGCATGCAAGAAAGTCGGTTTTATACCTAAATGTAAATTTATGGAATTTTTTCCAAGTGCACTTCCGTTATGGTCTTACGTAAACTTGAGTAAAAGATGAATGTTAATTAGTTTTGTTATGTGAATTTAATAATTTGAAACAACTTGATATGGATTTCTAAATGTGTACATGCAGGAAAGTCGGTATTATACCTAAATGTAAAATTAAGGAATTTTTTCCAAATGCACTGGCGTTGTGGTCTCATGTCAGCTTGAGTAAAAAATGATGGTTAATTAATTTTATTATGTGAATTTAATAGTTTGAAACAACTTGACATGGATTTCTAAATGTGTACATGCAAGAAAGTCGGTTTTATACAAATGTAAAGCAATGGAATTTTTTCCAAATGCACTGCCGTTATGGCTTTATGTCAAATTGAGTAAGATGGAGAAAGTTAATTAACTTAAATATGTGAATTTATTAATTTGAAACAACTGGATATGGAATACTAAATGCGTACATGCAAAAAGTCGGTTTAATACCTAAATGTAAAATTAAGGCATTTTTTCAAATGCAGTGCCGTTATTATCTTATGTAAACTTTAGTAAGATGAAGAAATGATGAAATGATAAATGTGTACATGCAAGAAGTCCGTTTTATACCTAAATTTTAACTTATGGAATTTTTTCCAAATGCACTTCCGTTATGGTCTTATGTCAACTTGAGTGAAATGATGAGGGCTAATTAACTTTAATATGCTAAGCTAATGATTTGAAGCAACTTGATATGGATTGCTAAATGTGGACGTGCAAGGAAAGTCGGCTTTATACCTAAATGTAAAATTGTGGAATATTTCCAAATGCACTGCCGTTATGGCTTCATGTCAACTTGAGTATGAAGATGGGGGTTACTTAACTTTAATATGTTAAGGTAATGATTTGAAGCAACTTTATATGGATTTCTAAATGTGTACAGGAGAAAAAATCGGTTTTATACCTAAACGTAAAATTGTGGAATTTTCCAAATGCACTGCCGTTATGGCTTTATGTCAAATTGAGTAAGATGAAGAAAGTTAATTAACTTTACTATGTTAAGCAAATGATTTGAAGCAACTTGATATGGATTTCTAAATGTTTATGGGCAAGAAAATCGGTTTTATACCTATATGTAAAATTGTGGAATTTTTCCAAATGCAGTGCCGTTATGGGTTTATGTCAACTTGAGTATGAAGATGCGGGTTAATTAACTTTAATATATTAAGCTAATGATTTGAAGCAACTTGATATGGATTTCTAAATGTGTACAGGCAAGAAAATCGGTTTTATACCTAAATGTAAAATTGTGGAATTTTTCCAAATGCAGTGCCGTCATGATTTTATGCCAGCTTTAGTAGGATGAAGAAAGCTAATTAACTTTAATATGTGAATTTAATAATTTGAAGCAACTTGATTTGGATTTCCAAATGTGTACATGCAAGAAAGTCGGTTTTATACCTAAATGTAAAATTATGGAATTTTTTCCAAATAAACTGCCGTTGTGGTCTTGTGTCAACTTGAGTAAAATGATGAGGGTTAATTAACTTTAATATGTTAAGCGAATTATTTAAAGCAACTTCGTATGGATTTCTAAATGTGTACATGCAGGAAGTCGGTTTTATACCTAAATGTAAAATTTTGGAATTTTTCCAAATGCAGTGCCCTTATGGTTTTATGCCAACTTTAGTAGGATGAAGAAAGTAAATTAGCTTTAATATGTGAATTTAATAATTTGAAGCAACTTGATATAGATCTCTAAATGTGTACATGCAAGAAAATCAGTTTTATACCTAAATGTTAAATCATGGAATTTTTTCCAAATGCACTGCCATTATGGTCTTATGTCAACTTGAGTAAAATGATGAGGGTTAATTAACTTTAATATGCTAAGCTAATGATTTGAAGCAACTTGATATGGATTGCTAAATGTGGACGTGCAAGGAAAGTCGGCTTTATACCTAAATGTAAAATTGTGGAATATTTCCAAATGCACTGCCGTTATGGCTTCATGTCAAC